>NC_041388.1:183357182-183378229 GCF_002162155.2 Triticum dicoccoides | reverse complement strand
CCCGATCCAGAATCGGGATCGGGTGAGGGAGGGGGAGTGGGGAGTGGGGAACGAGGGGGAGTGGTGAGGTTAGTGGCTAGGGTTTCGGGTGGGAGTGGCCTAATAGGCCAGTGGGCAGCAAGTGTGGGCCGGCCGACTGGACTGGTTGGCCTAGTTGGGCCAGGGGCCCAGCGGGGGAGGCGGGCTTTGCTTTTTTATTCTTTCTTGTTTTATTTCAAGTTAAATTATTTAGGCATTTTCTAAAAAAGTATTTTCTTCACAATAATTACCTATGTAATATTTGGCACTAACCGGACAATTTTGTTTTAACGTTTGAAAACTTTTATCGTTTGCCATATTTTTGAATTTGATTTTTGAACCGGTTTTTGAACTGACGCGAGATTAGTGATAGTAACAGAGTTGACATGGCATCATTAGCGTGGGTTTACTATAGCATAATTATCCGGGCATTACAAAACTCCTCCACTACAAGAAATCTCGTCCCGAGATTTAGGAGGTAGAAGGAAACAGTACGGGGTATTCATCACGCAGGCGGTCCTCGTGTTCCCAAGTAGCTTCATCTTCAAAGTGATGCGACCACTGGACCTTGAGGAACTTGATTGCCTTCTGACGTGTGCGGCGTTCCTCTTGGTCGAGAATGCGGACCGGATGCTCTTTATAGGAGAGGTCCTGTTGCAATTCGAGCACTTCATGATCCACTGCTCGGATTGGGTCCTTGAAGCAGCGGCGGAGCTGTGACATGTGGAACACATCGTGAACCTGAGAAAGATTCGGCGGAAGCTCCAGTCGATATGCCACTTTCCCACGCCTTTCCAGAATAGTAAATGGACCGATATAGCGAGGAGCTAGCTTGCCCTTGATCCCGAAGCGGTGAGCACCCTTCATTGGTGTAACTCGAAGATAGGCCTTTTCGCCAGGTTGATAGACCATGTCTTTGTGATGATGGTCATACTGACTTTTCTGACGTGACTGAGCAATCTTGAGATTCTCACGAATAATGCATACTTGTTCTTTGGCCTGTTGGATAATATCCGGACCGAAGAGTGGACCTTCCCCAGTTTCTGACCAATTCAGAGGGCTTCGACACTTTCGTCCATATAACACTTCGAAGGGGGCCATCTTCACACTAGCCTGATAGCTATTATTATAAGAGAACTCAGCATACGGGAGAGATTCCTCCCATTTCTTGCCGAAGGAAATTACACAAGCTCGAAACATGTCTTCGAGAACTTGGTTGACACGTTCAACTTGTCCTTGCGACTGAGGATGAAAGGTAGTACTGAACGACAGATGAGTTCCCATAGCTTCTTGGAAACTCGCCCAAAATCTTCAAGTGAACAAGTTGCCACGGTGTGAACCGATAACCAGTGGAATACCGTGAAGTGAAACAATTCTGGACATGTAGAGAGTCGCAAGCTGACTAGTAGTTGTTTCATTGACTTCCAAAAAATGTGCAACTTTAGAAAGCCAGTCAATGAAGACTAGAATAGCATTGTTACCTTTCTGCGATTTGGAAAATCCAGTGACGAAGTCCATTTCAACATGGTCCCATTTCCATTCAGGAATTGAGATAGGTTGCAGAGTTCCAGCAGGCCTTTGATGCTCTGCTTTGATACGACGGCAAACGTCACACTCAGCAACATATCGAGCAATGTCTTGCTTCTTATTAGACCACCAGAATCTCTAACTGATGTCTTGGTACATCTTTGTACTACCGGGATGAATAGACAAAGGCGTATCATGAGCTTCTTTCATAACCTCCTGTGTCATATCCCGGCTTTCCTCTGAACATGGCACCACTAGGCGGCCCTTGAAGTACAAGGTGCCATCATCAGCAATAGTGAAGAATGAGGGCTTGCCTTCGGCGAGGTAGCGCTTAATCTTGTGGGCTTGAGAGTCATACTTCTGTATTGTTTTGATGCTGTTCACGAGATCTGGTTTAGCAACCAGGGTATTGAGAGAACCCTGGGTAACAACATGGAGGTTCATCTTGTGGCTCCCAGGAGGAGGGGGAGCGAGTGCACCAGGAGGGACAATATGAACGTTCAGCTTTCTAAATTCTTCGACAAGCGTGGGCTGAACTTTTCGAACTTGGAGGTGGTTGCAGTAAGACTTGCGGATCAAGGCATCAACCACTACATTAGCCTTGCCTGGGGTATAGGATATACCCACGTCAAAGTCTGCAACAGTCTCCATCCATCTCTGCTGACGGAGGTTCACGTCTGGATGAGTAAACAAATACTTCAAACTTTGGTGGTTGGTGAAGATCTCGCAACGATTACCGAGAAGGTAATGTCGCCACTGTTTTAGAGCATGAATGACCGCAGCAAGCTCGAGGTCATGAACTGGGTAGTTTTCTTCATGAGGGTGCAATTGACGAGAGGCAGAAGCAATCACTTTGCGCTCTAGCATTAGGACACAGCCTAATCCTTGACGGGAAGCGTTGCTGTAAATGACGAAGTTCTTCTTAGTATTAGGTGGAGCAGGCACTGGGCAGAAGTCAACTTGTCTTTGAGCGCCTGGAAACTTTCCTGACACTTGTCTGTCCATTGGAACTTGACGCCCTTATGCAACAGGTTAGTCAGAGGCCTGGCGATCTTGGAGAAGTTCTCGATGAATTGACGACAATAGCTGGCAAGACCGAGAAAACTTTGGACTTGCTTGACATTCTTCGGAGGAGTCCAATCGAGAATAGCCTGGACTCGTTCAGGGTTGACGGCAATACCATCCTTAGAGATGACATGCCCAAGATAGGTTACTTCGGGTAGCCAGAATTCACATTTTGAGAACTTGGCATATAGTTGATGCTCTCGTAGCTTTTCCAGCACAAGTCGAAGATGTTCAACATGCTCTTCTTTGTTCTTGGAAAATACAAGGATATCATCCAGATAAACCACGACGAACTTGTCGAGGTAATCCATGAATATATAGTTCATCAGGTGAGAGAAGGTGGCTGGAGCATTGGTTAAGCCGAAAGACATGACGGTGTACTCGTATGATCTATATCGAGTCATGAAGGCGGTCTTTGGGATATCCTCTTGACGAATATGGATCTGGCGGTAACCCAACCTCAAGTCGAGTTTGGAGAACACTAATGAATCAGCCAGTTGATCATACAGATCATTGATTCGAGGGAGGGGATATTTGTTCTGAATGGTGGCTTGGTTAATAGGACGATAATCTTGGACCAATCGGTTTGTCCCATCCTTCTTCTTAACAAAGAGAGAAGGTGCTCCCCAAGGAGAGCAACTAGGGCGAATGAAACCTTTGAGAAGAGATTTGTCGATTTCCTGCTTAAGCTCAATGAGTTCATGCGGCGGCATCTTGTAGGGTCATTTGGCTATAGGGGTGGTGCATGGTTTCAAGTCGATGATGAATTCGACAGCTCTAGCAGGGGAATCCTTGGAAGTTCTTCCGAAAAGACGTCTTGGAATTCATGAATGATGGTAATGTTTTCAATGCCCTCGAGTGGCACAACGTTCAATGCATTCAAGGCATAAAGCCTTGCCTCGGCATTTTGAACCAGATGAGCCTGGTAAGTAACTATTTCATCAGAAGGGTGTAGCAGATGGACGGTCTTAGTGGCGCAAACTGTAGAAGCAGTATGCGCTTTCAACCAATACATCCCCGGTATGAGGTCAATGCTACAAGACTTCAGTGTGATTGGAGAGACAAGGAATTCTAGTCCTTCGATTTCAACGAGGACGTCGTTGCAAATCATGGAGGTCCGACATTGGCCCGCAGGGGTGTGTACTAATAGCGAAGCGTTCATGTCTTCGCTTTTAATGCCATGCATGAATGCAAAATCCTCTGACATGAATGAATGTGATGCACCTGTATCAAATAAAACAGATGCTAGTACTGCGTTTACGAGGAGTGTACCCATCTCAGTAGCAGGCTGGTCTTGAGCTTCATTGAGATCAACGTGGTTGGCATGAACACGACCATAAGGCTTGGCATTGTTGTTGCAGGCTTGGTTGTTTCCACGGCCAGCTGCGGGAAGGGCCAGTTGATTCTGGTTCTGATTCTGGTAGCAGTTCCTAGCAAGGTGACCTGATTGACCACAGTTGTAGCACAGACCATTATTGGGAGTGGGAACAGCAGCTCGGGGTGGTGGAGCTGGAAGTCTTGGCTGCCTAAATGGTGGGGGAGTCAGAGGCGGTGCAACATAGGACTACCTTGGAGCAGGTGTAGTTGGCTGGTACATGCTGTTGGGAATCCATATCCTACGCTTCTGCGAGGGCGGGCCCAAAGAGGAGCCCGTGTCATGGTTGCGCCCGTGAGAGCTCTGGTGTTCCTACAAACTAGTTTCGACATTCATGGCCTTGTTCACCAAGGTGGGCGAAATCAGCAAAGTCATGCACTAGAAGTGCGAGCTTGATGTTAGCTTGAAGGCCATCACTGAACTTCTCCTGTCTGCGTGCATCAGTTGCAATGTCTTCTTCAGCATAGCAAGATAAATCTAGAAACTCTTGCTGATAATCTTCCACAGTTTTGTTGCCCTGGGTGAGGTTGCGCAACTCACGCTTCTTCCGATCCATGACTCCGTGAGGAATGAAGCGGGCACGGAAAGCAACTTGGAAGTCTGGCCATGATTGTTCCAACCGGCAGAGTACGCCTGTGGCTGTCCCACCATTGGTTGCGGGTTCCTTTAGAAATAGGGAAGCAAAGGTGACATAGCTGGCAGGGGCTACATCAGCAGACTCCATCTCATAGGTGATGTCATGGAGCCAGTCATCAGCATCCAGAGGCTGAGTTGAGCTGCGGTACACAGTTGGGTTGAGGTGCATGAAATCCTGGAGAGTCACTTGGGCTGGCTGCTGGTTCATATTGGTGCGATGAAACTAAGCCATCATATTCTCCATGAACTGGCGATTCATCTCGAGCTGTTGGATCAAACCAGCCATGTACTCAGGCGGTGGTGGGCCGTTGCCACCACGACCACGACCACCTGGTCTAACCATCCTGCTAATATATAACAGGGGTAGTTCAGCAATGTGAAATTTGCAAAGACAAGAATCATTCATGAGGAAACATGCATAATGAAAGGAGCACGATAGATACTTCATAGCAGTCGGCATGTCTTACAAAAGGGTTCGTGCATAGAGTTCGGTACACAGAGTTCATTACATAGACTAAAGACATCATAGGCGGCATGCAGGCTCGCGGCAAATGCATCTAATACTAATAAGCAAGCCTACATCAGTCCCAGGAGGAATTGTGGGGGTAGGTGTAGCCTGACAGCTAGTAGTGACGCGACAAGAAGTCCTCCATGTCAGTAACCTGGGGTCCGCGGATACTCTGGTGCAGAACCCGACGCTCAGGTGGCAGAAGAGGACCAAGTGCGGGAGAGTAGCCTCCCACATCTGGCCAACCGACACCCTGGGGCATCACGGTCCTGGCTGGTTAGACCACTGATCGTGACAGATCATCGGATCGGACAAGGGGGTGCAACAGCGTTAGAGCACGGTAAAGGTGCTGACAGGTGGTGTACAGCTCATGGCGAAGAGCTCGGTTAGCTCTATCCAGCCATCAGCATGCGGAACCAGGTTCTCATGGTAGAAAGGCTCTCGGGTGACAGTGGAGTAGGCAGCAGTGTAGTATCCCTCCACACCAACATCGGATGCGATAGCAATGTGCCTGAAAGGGGAGGTGTCCAACTCCCGATACCCTCCACGAAGACGTGTCAGAGCAGCATAAGCAGCATCGTGTACTGCCATATCGATAGTCACTCCAACACCATGAGCCGTGTTCAACATAGTAGTGGAGTCATACTCCTGAGAGTAGAGGTGGACGATGGCACGATACTGCTCCTGGTTAAAGTCCTGGTACTGCTCGTACATAGTGTACTCAGGGTGCCAGTGATAGCCCAGATAGGTCATCATCTCAGCCAACACAGCAGGTGATCCTGAGACACCAATGGCCGTCATGTGGCGCACGACCTGCCTTGTGGGTTCCATCTGAAAACAAAGATGTTTCAAAGGAGTCAAATGACAGTGTGGATATTGTTCAATATACTACTCTAAGGAATAACTAGGGCTTATCCAACATTGGGGTGAATGTGGTCACGGGATCCTAATGTTAGAGTTAGTAAATTTGTTTAACCTGAGTAGAAGAGAGTCCAGAGTCCCAGAGTAAAGATCGAGGAGTAAAAGATCCTAATACCACCCAAATGGCGACATGGGCCCGTAAGACACACAACCATGTTAGTAAAAGTTTTGTAATGTCTAGACTCGACTTCGGCCAAGGAGTGTGGAAGGGGGATTCCTATAGGCAGTCGGCTCTGATAGCAACTTGTGACGCCCCTGATTCAATCATACACTAATCATACATGCAAACGTGTACGATCAAGATCAGGGACTCACGGGAAGATATCACAACACCACTCTACTAATAAAACAAGTCATACAAGCATCATATTACAAGCCAGGGGCCTCGAGGAATCAAATACAAGAGCTCGATCATAGAAGAGTCAGTGGAAGCAACAATATCTGAGTACAAACACAAGTAAACAAGTTGCCATAAGATGGCTAGCATAAACTGGGATACAGAACAAAAGAGGCACATGCCTCCTGCCTGGGAACCTCCTAAACTACACCTGGTCATCGTCAGCGGCCTGCACGTAGTAGTAGGCACCTCCGGTGTAGTAGGAGTCATCATTGACGGTAGAGTCTGGCTCCTGGACTCCAACGTCTGGTCACAAGAACCGGGTATAGAAAGGGGAAAAAGGGGGAGCAAAGCAACAGTGAGTACTCATCCAAAGTACTCGCAAGCAAGGAGCTACACTACATATGCATTGGTATCAATGAAAGGGGTAGTATATGTGGACTGAACTGCAGAATGCCGGAATAAGAGGGGGAGCTAGTCCTATCGAAGACTATGCTTCTGACCGTCTCCATCTTGCAGCATGTAGAAGAGAGTAGATGGTAAGTTCACCAAGTATCATCACATAGCATAACCCTACCCGGCGATCCTCTCCTCGTCGCCCTATTAGAGAGCGATCACCAGGTTGTATCTGGCACTTGGAAGAGTGTGTTTTATTAAGTATCCGGTTCTAGTTATCATAAGGTCAAGGTACAACTTCGGGCCGTCCTTTTACCAAGGGACACGGCTATTCGAATAGATAAACTTCCCTGCAGGGGTGCACCACATTGCCCAACACGCTCGATCCCCTTTGGCCGGACACACTTTCCTGGGTCATGCCCGGCCGTGGAAGATTAACATGTCGCAGCCCCACCTAAGCACAACAGAGAGGTCAGCACGCCGGTCTAATTCCTATGCACGCAGGGGTCTGGGCCCATCGCCCATTGCACACCTTCATGTTGCGAGAGCGGCCGGTGAGTGCTACCTCTTGAGCACTGCGTTGGTTTTCCCTTGAAGAGGAAAGGGTGATGCAGGAAAGTAGCATAAGTATTTCCCTTAGTTTTTGAGAACCAAGGTATCAATCTAGTAGGAGACTACACGCAAGTCCCTCGTACCTGCACAAATAAATAAGAACCTCGCAACCAACACGATAAAGGGGTTTTCATTCCCTTCATGGTCATTTACGAGATTGAGATCTGATAGATATAATAATAATAAGATAAATATTTTTGGTATTTTTATGATATAGATTAGAATATAAAGATTGCAAAATAAACGGTGCCAGAAATAGATAGTTGACGGGAGAATAATATAATGGAGAATAGACCCGGGGGCCCTAGGTTTCACTAGTGGCTTCTCTCAAGATAGCATAAGTATTACGGTGGGTGAACGAATTACCGTCGAGCAATTGATAGAAAAGTGCATATTTATGAGAATGTCTAGGCATGATCATGTATATAGGCATCACGTCCGCGACAAGTAGACCGAAACAATTCTAAATCTACTACTATTACTCCACACGTCGACCGCTATCCAGCATGCATCTAGAGTATTAAGTTCGTAAGAACAGAGTAACACATTAGGCAAGATGACATGATGTAGAGGGATAAACTCAAGCAATATGATATAAACCCCATCTTTTTATCCTCGATGGAAACAATACAATACATGCGTTGCTGCCCATGCTGTCACTGGGAAAGGACACCGCAAGATTGAACCCAAAGCTAAGCACTTCTCCCATTGCAAGAAAGATCAATCTAGTAGGCCAAACCAAACTGATAATTCGAAGAGGCTTGCAAAGATAACCAATCACACGTAAAAGATTTCTGAGAAGAACCAAATATTGTTCATAGATAAACTTGATCATAAAACCACAATTCATCGGATCTCCAAAAAACACACCACAAAAAAACTTACATTGAATAGATCTCCTAGAAGATCAAGGAGAACATTGTATTGAGATAGAAAGAGAGAGAAGAAGCCATCTAGCTAATAACTATGGACCCGAAGGTCTGAGGTAAACTACTCACACATCATCGGAGAGGCTATGGTGGTGATGTAGAAGCCCTCCGTGATTGATTCCCCCTCCGGCGGAGCTCCGAAAAAGGCCCCAAGATGGGATCTCTTGGGTACAGAAGGTTCCGGCGGTGGAAATAAGGTTTCGTGGTTCTCCTGGATGTTTTCGGGGTATATGGATATATATAGGAGGAAGAAGTAGGTCGGTGGAGCTACGAGGGGCCCACGAGGGTGGGGGGCGCGCCTCCCTGCCCCGTGGCCTCCTCGTTGATTTCTTGACGTCCACTCCAAGTCCCCTGGATCACGTTTGTTCCAAAAATGACTCTCCTGAAGGTTTCATTCCGTTTGGATTCCGTTTGATATTCCTTTTCTGTGAAACACTAAAATAGGAAAAAAAACATCAATTTGCACTGGGCCTTGGGTTAGTAGGTTAGTCCCAAAAATAATACAAAAGTGTATAAATAAGCCCATAAACATCCAAAATAGATAATATAATAGCATGGAACAATAAAAAATTATAGATACGTTGGAGACGTATCAAGCATCCCCAGGCATAATTCCTGCTCGTCCTTGAGTAGGTAAATGATAAAATCAGAATTTTTGATGTGGAATGCTACCTAGCATAATTCTCAATGTAATTTTCTTTATTGTCGCATTAACATTCAGATCCGAAAGATTCAAGACAAAAGTTTAATATTGATATAAAAATAATAATACTTCAAGCATACTAACTAAGCAATCATGGCTTCTCAAAATAACATGGCAAAAGAAAGTTCATCCCTACAAAATCATATAGTTTGGTCATGCTCCATTTTCTTCACACAAGGATGCCTCATCATGCACAACCCCGATGACAAGCCAAGCAATTGTTTCATAGTTTAGTAATCTCAAACTTTTTCAACTTTCACGCAATACATGAGCGTGTGAGCCATGGATATAGCACTATGGGTGGAATAGAATAATGATAGGGGGTTATGTGGAGAAGACAAAAAGGAGAAAGTCTCACATCGACACGGCTAATCAATGGGCTAGGGAGGTGCCCATCAATTGATGTCAATGCAAGGAGTAGGGATTGCCATGCAACGGATGCACTAGAGCTATAAATGTATGAAAGCTCAACAAAAGAAACTAAGTGGGTGTGCATCCAACTTGCTTGCTCATGAATACCTAGGGAATTTTAGGAAGCCCATTGTTGGAATATACAAGCCAAGTTCTATAATGAAAAATTCCCACTAGTATATCAAAGTGACAAAACAAGAGACTCTGTATCATAAAGATCATGGTGCTACTTTGAAGAACGAGTGTGGAAAAAAGGATAGTAGCATTGTCCCTTTTTTTTCTTCTTTTTTTGGGCCTTCTTTTTTTATTTGGCCTTTCTCTTTTCTTTTTTTTATTTGGGACAATTCTCTATTAATGATGATCATCACACTTCTATTTATTTACAACTCAATGATTACAACTTGATGCTAGAACAAAATATGACTCTATATGAATGCCTGCAGTGGTGTACCGGGAAGTGCAATGAATCAAGAGTGACATGTATAATAAATTATGCATGGTAGCTTTGCCACAAATACGATGTCAACTACATGATCATGCAAAGCAATATGACAATGTTGAAGCGTGTCATGAATGAAACGGTGGAAAGTTGCATGGAAATATATCTCGGAATGGCTATGGAAATGCCATAATAGGTAGGTATGGTGGCTGTTTTGAGGAAGATATACGAGGTCTGTGTGTGATCGAGCGTATCATATCACGGGGTTTGGATGCACCTGCGAAGTTTGCACCAACTCTCGAGGTGAGAAAGGGCGATGCATGGTACCGAGGAGGCTAGCAAGGATGGAAGGTAGAGTGCGTATGATCCATGGACTCAACATTAGTAATAAAGAACTCACATGATTATTGCAAAAGTCTACAAGTCATCAAAAACCAAGCGTTATGCGCATGCTCCGAGGGGGATAGATTGGTCGGAAAAGAACATCACTCGTCCCCGACCGCCACTTACAAGGAAGACAATCAAAGAACACCTCATGTTTAAAATTTGTTACACAACGGTTACCATACGTGCATGCTACGAGACTTGCAAACTTCAACACAAGTATTTCTAAAATTCACAACTACTCAGCTAGAACAACTCTTATATCACCATCTTTATATCTCAAAACAATTATCAAGTTTCAAACTTCTCCCAGTACTCAATGCACTTTTTATGAAAGTTTTTATTATACCGATGTTGGATGCCTATCATATTAGGACTAGTTTCATAACCAAAGCAAATTACCATGCTGTTATAAAGGACTCTCAAAATAATATAAGTGAATCATGAGAGATCAATAATTTCTATAAAATAAAACCACCACCGTGCTCTAAAATATATAAGTGAAGCACTAGAGCAAAATTATCTGGCTCAAAAGATATAAGTGAAGCACATAGAGTATTCTAATAAATTCCAATTCATGTGTGTCTCTCCCAAAAGGTGTGTACAACAACGATGATTGTGGTAAAATAAAACGCAAAGACTCAAATCATACAAGACACTCCAAGCAAAAAACACATATCATGTGGTGAATAAAAAATATAGCCTCAAGTAAAGTTACCGATAGAAGAAGACGAAAGAGGGGATGCCTTCTAGGGCATCCCCAAGCTTAGGCTTTTGATTGTCCTTGAATTTTACCTTGGGGTTCCTTGGGCATCCCCAAGCTTAGGCTCTTTCAAATCCTTATTCCATAATCCATCAAATCTTTACCCAA
Organism: Triticum dicoccoides; assembly: GCF_002162155.2. Lineage (NCBI taxonomy): Eukaryota > Viridiplantae > Streptophyta > Magnoliopsida > Poales > Poaceae > Triticum > Triticum dicoccoides. The sequence goes on along the minus strand of NC_041388.1, from coordinate 183,367,097 downwards.
AACTTAAAAACTTCACAACACAAAACTTAAATAGAAAATCTCATGAGCTGCGTTAGTATAAGAAAACAAACCACCACTTAATGTACTGTAGTGAAATCATTCTTTATTTATATTGGTGTTAAACCTAATGTATTCCAACTTCTCTATGGTTCATAACCTCCGATACTAGCCATAGATGCATCAAAATAAGCAAAAAACACACGAAAAACAGAATCTGTCAAAAACAGAACAGTCTGTAGTAATCTGTAGGTTTTGAATACTTCTGTAACCCCAAAAATTCTGCAATAAATTTCTAGACGTGAGGAATTAATCTATAATCATCTGCAAAAATAATCAACCTAATCTTACTCTCCAGTAAAAAATGGCAGCAAATCTCGTGAGCGGTAAAGTTTCTGTTTTTTACAACAGGATCACAAAGACTTTCCCCAAGTCTTCCCAAAGGTTCTACTTGGCACAAACACTAATTAAAAGTATAAAACCACATCTAAACAGAGGCTAGATGAATTATTTATTGGTAAACAGAACCAAAAAGCAAGAAACAAAAATAAAATTGGGTTGCCTCCCAACAAGCGCTATCGTTCAACGCCCCTAGCTAGGCATAAAAGCAAGAATAGATCTAAGTATTGCCATCTTTGGTATTAGGAAAGAAAAGAGAAAATTTCTTATCTATTGCATTTATCCTTCTATTCTGAGAAAGTACGTGGCCATTAATGGTAGAAGAAATATTAAGCATGCTACGGAAATTTGCATCTAAGCTAGATTTCATCTCTTTGATAATTTCATTTTGATAAAAGCACAATAGAGAGGCAGATTCAACCTTCTCACCCACGGGGTGACCAAATATAGTTTTCATCTTTTCATAGGTATCTATGGGATCCCCCTCAAGAAAACTTTCTTAAAAAATAGAGTCTAAAACTTGCTTGAATGAAGAGGGTAAGCCAACATAAAATCTTTTCAGGTACATTTCGATATGATATTGGGGCACATAGCTGGCCCGGATCCTTAATAACCTATCCCAAGCATCTTTTAAAGACTCATCAAGTAAATAACGGAAAATTCCGGGATAATCTTCATCGAAATTATTCAAATCCTCATTGATAACCCCGGTAGGTCTTTCCATAGCATCATTATTTATGAGGTTAGAAAGAACAGAGGGACTATCCAAAGCACTAAACCTCAGGAGAGAGCCCTTAGCTCTTTTAGATTCGGCCAGGGTGAAAGAAAAGCAAAAGGAAAAGAGGCGAATAAAATGGCAAGGGTGAAGTGGGGGAGAGGAAAACGAGAGGCAAATGGCAAATAAGGTAATGCGAGGGGTAAGAGTTTATGATAGGTACTTGGTATGTCTTGACTTGTGCGTAGATCTCCCTGGCAACGGCGCCAGAAATGGCTTGTTGACGGGAGATCAAATCTTGACTTGACTTGGTGCAACCTCCTCGGCAACGGCGCTAGAAATCCTTCTTGCTACCTCTTGAGCACTGCGTTGGTTTTCCCTTGAAGAGGAAAGGGTGATGCGGTAAAGTAGCGTAAGTATTTCCCTCAGTTTTGAGAACCAAGGTATCAATCCAGTAGGAGACTACACTCAAGTCCCTTGTACCTACACAAACAAATAAGAACCTCGCAACCAACGCGATAAAGGGGTTGTAAATCCCTTCACGGTCACTTACGAGAGTGAGATCTGATATATATATAATAATAAGATAAATATTTTTGGTATTTTTATGATATAGATTGGAATATAAAAATTCCAAAATAAACGCCGCCAGAAATAGATAGTTGACTGGAGAATAATATAATGGAGAATAGACCCGGGGGCCATAGGCTTTACTAGTGGCTTCTCTCAAGATAGCATAAGTATTACGGTGGGTGAACGAATTACTGTCGATCAATTGATAGAAAAGTGCATAATTATGAGAATATCTTCGCATGATCATGTATATAGGCATCACGTCCGCGACAAGTAGACCGAAACGATTCTGCATCTACCACTATTACTCCACACATCGACCGTTATCCAGCATGCATCTAGAGTATTAAGTTCATAAGAACAGAGTAACACATTAGGCAAGATGACATGGTGTAGAGGGATAAACCCAAGCAATATGATATAAACCCCATCTTTTTATCCTCGATGGCAACAATACAATACGTGCCTTGCTGCCCCTGCTATCACTGGGAAAGGACACAACAAGATTGAACCCAAAGCTAAGCACTTCTCCCATTGCAAGAAAGATCAATCTAGTAGGCCAAACCAAACTCATAATTTGAAGAGACTTGCAAAGATAACCAATCATACGTAAAAGATTTCAGAGGCGAACAAAATATTGTTCATATATAAACTTGATCATAAACCCACAATTCATCGGGTCTCGAAAAACACACCACAAAAAGAGTTACATTGAATAGATCTCCAAGAAGATCGAGGAGAACATTGTATTGAGATACAAAGAGAGAGAAGAAGCCATCTAGCTAATAACTATGGACCCGAAGGTCTGAGGTAAACTACTCACACATCATCGGAGAGGCTATGGTGTTGATGTAGAAGCCCTCCGTGATTGATTCCCTCACCGGCGGAGCTCCGGAAAAGGCCCCAAGATGAGATGTCTTGGGTACAGAAGGTTCCGGCGGTGGAAATAGGGTTTCGTGGTGCTCCTGGATGTTTTCGGGGTATATGGATATATATAGGAGGAAGAAGTAGGTCGGTGGAGCTACGAGGGGCCCACGAGGGTGGGGGGCGCGCCTAGGGGGGCAGGTATGCCTCCCTGCCTCGTGGCCTCCTCGTTGATTTCTTGACGTCCACTCCAAGTCCCCTGGATCATGTTTGTTCCAAAAATAACTCTCCCGAAGGTTTCATTCCGTTTGGATTCCGTTTGATATTCCTTTTCTGCGAAACACTGAAATAGGCAAAAAAACATCAATTTGCACTAGGCCTTGGGTTAGTAGGTTAGTCCCAAAAATAATATAAAAGTGTATAAATAAGCCCATAAACATCCAAAACAGATAATATAATAGCATGGAACAATAAAAAATTATAGATACATTGGAGACGTATCAAGCATCCCCAAGCTTAATTCCTGCCCGTCCTCGAGTAGGTAAATGATAAAATCAGAATTTTTGATGTGGAATGCTACCTAGCATAATTCTCAATGTAATGTTCTTTATTGTCGCATGAATATTCAGATCTGAAAGATTGAAGACAAAAGTTTAATATTGATATAAAAATAATAATACTTCAAGCATAATAACTAAGCAATCATGCCTTCTCAAAATAACATGGCAAAAGAAAGTTCATCCCTACAAAATCATATAGTTTGGTCTTGCTCCATTTTCTTCACACAAGGATGCTCTCATCACGAACAACCCCGATGACAAGCCAAGAAATTGTTTCATACTTTAGTAATCTCAAACTTTTTTCAACTTTCATGCAATTCATGAGCGTGTGAGCCATGGATATAGCACTATGGGTGGAATAGAATACTGATAGGGGGTTATGTTGAGAAGACAAAAAAGGATAAAGTCTCACATCGACACGGCTAATCAATGGGCTAGGGAGGTGCCCATCAATTGATGTCAATGCAAGGAGTAGGGATTGCCATGCAACGGATGCACTAGAGCTATAAATGTATGAAAGCTCAACAAAAGAAACTAAGTGGGTGTGCATCCAACTTGCTTGCTCATGAAGACCTAGGGCATTTGAGGAAGCCCATTGTTGGAATATACAAGCCAAGTTCTATAATGAAAAATTCCCACTAGTATATCAAAGTGACAAAACAAGAGACTCTCTATCATAAAGATCATGGTGCTACTTTGAAGAACAAGTGTGGAAAAAAGGATAGTAGCATTGTCCCTTTTTATTTCTTTTCTTTTTTTCTTCTTCTTTTTTGGGCCTTCTTTTTTTATTTGGCCTTTCTCTTTTCTTTTTTTATTTGGGACAATTCTCTATTAATGATGATCATCACACTTCTATTTATTTACAACTCAATGATTACAATTCGATACTAGAACAAAATATGACTCTATATGAATGCCTCCGGCGGTGTACCGGGAAGTGCCATGAATCAAGAGTGGCATGTATAATAAATTATGCATGGTAGCTTTGCCACAAATACGATGTCAACTACATGATCATGCAAAGCAATATGACAATGATGAAACATGTCATGAATGAAACGGTGGAAAGTTGCATGGCAATATATCTCGGAATGGCTATGGAAATGCCATAATAGGTTGGTATGGTGGCTGTTTTGAGGAAGATATTGGAGGTCTGTGTGTGACAGAGCGTATCATATCACGGGGTTTGGATGCACCTGCGAAGTTTGCACCAACTCTCAAGGTGATAAAGGGTGATGCACGGTACCGAAGAGGCTAGCAAGGATGGAAGGTAGAGTGCATATAATCCATGGACTCAACATTAGTGATAAAGAACTCACATACTTATTGCAAAAATCTACAAGTCATCAAAAACCAAGCGTCATGCGCATGCTCCTAGGGGGATAGATTGGTCGGAAAAGACCATCGTTCGTCCCCGACCGCCACTCATAAGGAAGACAATCAAAGAACACCTCATGTTCCAAATTTGTTACACAACGGTTACCATACGTGCATGCTACGAGACTTGCAAACTTCAACACAAGTATTTCTCAAATTCACAACTACTCAACTAGAACAACTCTAATATCACCATCTTTATATCTCAAAACAATTATCAAGTTTCAAACTTCTCCCAGTACTCAATGCACTTTTTATGAAAGTTTTTATTATACCGATGTTGGATGCCCATCATATTAGGACTGGTTTCATAACCAAAGCAAATTACCATGCTGTTATAAAGGACTCTCAAAATAATATAAGTGAAGCATGAGAGATCAATAATTTCTATAAAATAAAACCACCACCGTGCTCTAAAATATATAAGTGAAGCACTAGAGCAAAATTATCTGGCTCAAAAGATATAAGTGAAGCACATAGAGTATTCTAATAAATTCCAATTCATGTGTGTCTCTCCCAAAAGGTGTGTACAACAACGATGATTGTGGTAAAATAAAAACCAAAGACTCACATCATACAAGACGCTCCAAGCAAAAAACACATATCATGTGGTGAATAAAAAATATAGCCTCAAGTAAAGTTACCGATAGAAGAAGACGGCAGAGGGGATGCCTTCCAGGGCATTCCCAAGCTTAGTCTTTTGGGTGTCCTTGAATTTTACCTTTGGGTTCCTTGGGAATCCCCAAGCTTAGGCTCTTTCCACTCCTTATTCCATAATCCATCAAATCTTTACCCAAAACTTAAAAACTTCACAACACAAAACTTAAACAGAAAATCTCATGAGCTGCGTTAGTATAAGAAAACAAACTACCACTTAATGTACTGTAGTGAAATCATTCTTTATTTATATTGGTGTTAAACCTAATGTATTCCAACTTCTCTATGGTTCATAACCACCGATACTAGCCATAGATGCATCAAAATAAGCAAAAAACACACGAAAAACAGAATCTGTCAAAAACAGAACAGTCTGTAGTAATCTGTAGGTTTTGAATACTTCTGTAACCCCAAAAATTCTGCAATAAATTTCTAGACGTGAGGAATTTATCTATTAATCATCTGCAAAAATAATCAACCTAATCTCACTCTCCAGTAAAAAATGGCAGCAAATCTCGTGAGCGGTAAAGTTTCTGTTTTTTACAACAGGATCACAAAGACTTTCCCCAAGTCTTCCCAAAGGTTCTACTTGGCACAAACACTAATTAAAAGCATAACACCACATCTAAACAGAGGCTAGCTGAATTATTTATTGGTAAACAGAACCAACAAGCAAGAAACAAAAATAAAATTGGGTTGCCTCCCAACAAGCGCTATCGTTTAACGCCCCTAGCTAGGCATAAAAGCAAGAATAGATCTAAGTATTTCCATCTTTGGTATTAGGAAAGAAAAGAGAAAATTTCTTATCTATTGCATTTATCCTTCTATTCTGAGAAAGTACATTACCATTAATGGTAGAAGAAATATTAAGCATGCTACAAAAATTTGCATCTAAGCTAGATTTCATCTCTTTGATAATTTCATTTTGATAAAAGCACAATAGAGAGGTAGATTCAACCTTCTCACCCATGGGGTGACCAAATATAGTTTTCATCTTTTCATAGGTATCTATGGGATCCCCCTCAAGAAAACCTTCTTAAAAAATAGAGTCTAAAACTTGCTTGAATGAAGAGGGTAAGCCAACATAAAAGCTTTTCAAGTATATGTCGATATGATATTGGGGCACATAGCTGGCCCGGATCCTTAATAACCTAGCCCAAGCATCTTTTAAAGACTCATCAAGTAAATAATGGAAAATTCCGGTATCATCTTCATCGAAATTATTCAAATCCTCATTGATAACCCCGGTAGGTCTTTCCATAGCATCATTATTTATGAGGTTTGAAGGAACAGAGGGACTATCCAATGCACTGAAGCTTGGGAGAGAGACCTTAGCTCTTTTTGATTCGGCCATGGCGAAAGAAAAGCAAAAGGAAAAGAGGCGAATAAAACGGCAAGGGTGAAGTGGGGGAGAGGAAAACGAGAGGCAAATGGCAAATAATGTAATGCGAGGGATAAGAGTTTATGATAGGTACTTGGTATGTCTTGACTTGTGCGTAGATCTCCCTGGCAACGGCGCCAGAAATGGCTTGTTGATGGGAGATCAAATCTTGACTTGACTTGGTGCAACCTCCCCGGCAACGGCGCTAGAAATCCTTCTTGCTACCTCTTGAGCACTGCATTGGTTTTCCCTTGAAGAGGAAAGGGTGATGCAGAAAAGTAGCGTAAGTATTTCCCTTAGTTTTTCAGAACCAAGGTAGCAATCTAGTAGGAGAGTACACTCAAGTCCCTCGTACCTGCACAAACAAATAAGAACCTCGCAACCAACGCGATAAAGGGGTTGTCAATCCCTTCACGGTCACTTACGAGAGTGAGATCTGGTATATATATAATAAGATAAATATTTTTGGTATTTCTATGATATAGATTGGAATATAAAAATTCCAAAATAAATGGTGCCAGAAATAGATAGTTGACTGGAGAATAATATAATGGAGAATAGACCCGGGGGCCATAGGCTTTACTAGTGGCTTCTCTCAAGATAGCATAAGTATTACGGTGGGTGAATGAATTACTGTCGATCAATTGATAGAAAAGTGCATAATTATGAGAATATCTAGGCATGATCATGTATATAGGCATCACGTCCGCGACAAGTAGACCGAAACGATTCTTCATCTACTACTATTACTCCACACGTCGACCGCTATCCAGCATGCATCTAGAGTATTAAGTTCGTAAGAATAGAGTAACACATTAGGCAAGATGACATGGTGTAGAGGGATAAACCCAAGCAATATGATATAAACCCCATCTTTTTATCCTCGATGGCAATAATACAATACGTGCCTTGCTGCCCCTGCTGTCTCTAGGAAAGGACACCACAAGATTGAACCCAAATGTAAGCACTTCTCCCATTGCAAGAAAGATCAATATAGTAGGCCAAACCAAACTCATAATTCGAAGAAACTTGCAAAGATAACCAATCATACATAAAAAATTTCAGAGAAGAATCAAATAATGTTCCTAGATAAACTTGATCATAAACCCACAATTCATCAGATCTCGACAAACACACCGCAAAAAGAGTTACATCGAATAGATCTCCAAGAAGATCGAGGAGAACATTGTATTGAGAGCCAAAGATAGAGAAGAAGCTATCTAGATAATAACTATGGACCCGAAGGTCTGAGGTAAACTACTCACACATCATCGAAGAGGCTATGGTGTTGATGTAGAAGCCCTCCATGATTGATTCCCCCTCCGGCGGAGCTCCGGAAAAGGCCCCAAGATGGGATCTCTTGGGTACAGAAGGTTGCGGCGGTGGAAATAGGGTTTAGTGGTGCTCCTGGTTGTTTTCGGTGTACATGGATATATATATAGGAGGAAGAAGTAGGTTGGTGGAGCTACGAGAGGCCCACGAGGGTGGGGGGCGCACCCAGGGGGGCAGGCGCGCCTCCCTTCCTCGTGGCCTCCTCGTTGATTTCTTGACGTCCACTCCAAGTCCCCTGGATCACGTTTGTTCCAAAAATAACTCTCCCGAAGGTTTCATTCCGTTTGGATTCCGTTTGATATTCCTTTTCTGTGAAACACTGAAATAGGCAGAAAAACAACAATTTGCACTGGGCCTTGGGTTAGTAGGTTAGTCCCAAAAATAATATAAAAGTGTATAAATGAGTGAATTAACATCCAAAACAGATAATATAATAGCATGGAACAATAAAAAAATATAGATATGTTGGAGACGTATCAGTGAGCAGACCTAGCAACCTCCATTTCCAAGGAAGTTGCGTTACGCGGTCCAACCCGGCGCGCGCCGCTCAGTCGCTGACATCACAAAGGCTTCGGTTAATACCATGACGTCGAGTGCCCATGACTGTTCCCGCGTAGTTGGTTAGTGCGTATAGGCTAGTGGCCAAACTCAGATAAAATACCCAAATCTTGTTAAGCGTGTTATTTAGAAGTAACCACGGACGCTGACCAGAGCCAGGCCCACCTCTCACCTAGGCGGTCTCAACCTGCCCTGATAGTATAGCATGGCAGACGGACAAGAATGTATGGCCACTGATGGAATACTAGCATCCTATACTAAGCATTTAGGATTGCAGGTAAAGGTAACAACAGTAGTAGCAAGGACATGCTATGCATCTGAATAGGATTAACGGAAAGCAGTAACATGGTACACTACTCTAGTGCAAGCAATAGAGAGAAGAATAGGCGATATCTGGTGATTAAGGGGGGGGGGCTTGCCTGGTTTCTCTGGCAAGTAGGGGTCGTCAACAACATAGTCGATCGGGGCACCAGCAGCGGCGTCAGTCTCATAGTCTATCGGATAGAAGAGGGGGAAGAAACAATGAATACAATGCAAACTGATGCATATGGATGCATGACATGACAAGTAACGGTGCTAGGTGGGCCCTAACGAAGTAGGAGGTGATACCAGCGAAGGGGGAAAACAACCGGCAAAGCATCCCCGGTGTCTCGCGTTTTCAGACAGACGAACCAGAGGGGGAAAGTTGCATGTTCGCTATGCTAGCGATGTGTGGTGGACGAACGGGCTGCCTATTCAGATTCATCTCGTCGTTCTGAGAAACTTTTAAGTACAAAGTTTTTCCATCCGAGCTACGGTTTATTTTATATTAAATTTAAAAGATTTAAATCATTTTTAGGATTTATTTAATTATTTTAAATCAACATTATCCAGAATAGTGTTTGCTGATGTCATCATGACGTCACCATGATGTCAACAGTCAACTGTGACCGTTGACCGGTCAAACTGTCAGGTGGGACCCGTTTGTCATAGACTGTTTAATCTAGTTAGGATTTAACTAATCTAATTACTGTTTAAATAATTAACACTAGTTAATTAGGTTAATTAAACATAATTAATAAAGTTAATTTAGTTAATTAATTATTTCATATATTTTTTTATTTTTAAATCTTTTTTTATAAAATCATTCTAGGGGGTGGGGCCCCCCTTGTCATAGGCCCATGGGCGCTAACATGCGCCGGGTTCACGGGCGTATAGGCGACTGGACCAGGGTGCTGGCGTCGCCCGGGCGAAGACCGAGCCCGACCTGGGGTCAAGGCGAGGCCGGCGAGTGGCAGCGGCGGGAGGCCGCGCGGGACAGGGCACGCCCGCGGGCGGAGCGAATTGGGACGGCAGGCGACGCGGTGGCCGCGAGCAGCAGCAGCGGGTCGGAGCGGCGTGGGGAAGGGAGATGAGCACGGGCCAAAGGGGGGATAGCGCCGACATCGACGGGCACGGCCGGCGAGCGGAAGATGCGGCGATGGCCGGCGCACACAGAGTGGCAGAGGCGGGGCTCGGGCAGC
>NC_041388.1:183349662-183356847 GCF_002162155.2 Triticum dicoccoides | reverse complement strand
GGGGAGTGGCAGTGCGGCGCGAGGAGGAGGACGGGGATGACGGCGATGGGGAGGCAGGCCGGCGGGGAGAAGACGAGGTCGAGGCGGCGAGGGGGCTCCAGCGTCGAGCGGCGTTCCTGGCGGGGATGTGGCGGGGCGACGCTGGGGTTGGGGGCGGCCGTGTGCGGTTGCCCTGATCCAGAATCAGGATCATGTGAGGGAGGGGGAGTGGGGAGTGGGGAACGAGGGGGAGTGGTGAGGTTAGTGGCTAGGTTTTCGGGTGGGAGTGGCCTAATAGTCTAGTGGGCAGCGAGGGTGGGCCGACCGACTGGACTGGTTGGCCCAGTTGGGCCAGGGGCCCAGCGGGGGAGGGGGCTTTGCTTTTTTAATTCTTTCTTGTTTTATTTCAATTTAAATCATTTAGGCATTTTCTAAAAAAGTATTTTCTTCACAATAATTACCTATGTAATATTTGGCACTAACCGAACAATTGTGTTTTAACGTTTGAAAACTTTTATCGTTTGCCATATTTTTGAATTTAATTTTTGAACTGACGCGAGATTAGCGATAGTAACAGAGGTGTCGTGGCATCATTAGCATGGGTTTACTGTAGCATAATTATCCGGGCGTTACACAAAGACTGGACCAAAACTCCTCAAATGACGCCGTAGGCAAGCCCTTGATCATGATATCTGCAAATTGTTGGGAAGTAGGGACATGTAAAACACGAATATGGCCAAGGGCCACTTGTTCCCGAACGAAATGAATATCCAACTCAATATGCTTGGTCCGTCGATGATGCACCGGGTTAGCGGAGAGGTAGACCGCCGAGACATTGTCGAAGTAGACCACCGTGGCATGGTCAACAAGGCAAGAGAGCTCCTGAAGCAGCTGGCGAAGCCACGAACACTCGGCGACGGCGTTGGCCACTGCACGATACTTAGCCTTGGCACTGGAACGAGAGACCGTAGGCTGCCGCTTGGATGACCACGAGATAAGTGAGGATCCAAGGTAGACACAATAGCCCAAAGTGGAGCGATGAGTGTCAGGGCAGCCCGCCCAGTCTGCATCGGAGTAGGCAGTGAGGGCGGTGTCGGCGGAGGCGTGAAGCATGATGGCAAGATCCATAGTGCCACAAATATAGTGGAGAATCCTCTTGATGGCAGCCCAGTGAACGTCTCGAGGAGCATGCATAAGAATACACACCTGTTGCACGACATAGTGGATCTTCGGTCGAGTCAGAGTGAGGTACTGGAGAGCACCAACGATAGACTGATAGAAAGCAGCATCCGAAGCAGGAGAACCATCAGTGGCGGAGAGCTTGGACTTCGTATCAACAGGCGTAGTGGCGGGCTTGCAGTTAAGCATGCCGGCGCGCTCCAGGAGCTCGTGAGCGTACTACCGCCGATGAAGGAAGAAGCCATCTGGATGGCACACCACCTCGACACCGAGGAAGTAGTGCAAAGGACCCAAGTCCTTGATGGCGAACTCATCACGAAGACGAGCCATGAGATGACTGAGGAGACCAGCCGTGCATGTCGTCAGGATGATTTCTTCGACATAGAGAAGCATGTGTTTTCGTTTCAGCAGGTACCCCCCGCTATTCCTCCCGCCATCGGTGATGCGGGCTCCTTGACCCCTCTCCCAGGGCGCTCGCGCGCCATGCTTGGCCCGCCCCTGGCTTTGAGGCACGCCCCCCGCATGTGGCGCCTCCTACAGCCATGGCGCTGGCGCCCCCGGCGCCCCTAACCTCGGCGCCCTCGGTGCCTGTGGCCCTCCCCCCCGGCGCTCCCGGTGCCCACGCCCCCCGGCGCCCCCGTTGCCCGCAGACCCCTCGACGCCCCCAGCGCCCGCGGCCCAGATGTGGTAATTGCACGATGTATTGCTCTTCGTGCATAGGCACATATATATGATGTACAAAGGTGGGCCACGGACCTCAACTATACAAGAAACTAGGAGGCGGGCCCAATACACAATATGCACATAACACATATACTCAACAGGGTCTACTGCTATACCTTCTCCTGATATAACATGTCCAAGAAATCCAACTTCCTTCAACCAAAACTCACATTTGCTGAACTTGGCGTATAGCTGATGTTCCCTGAGCTTCTCTAGAAATAAGCGTAAATGCTCCTTGTGTTCCTCTTCATTCTTTGAGTACACCAATATGTCATCAATGAACACCACAAAAAACTTATCCAAGAACTCCATGAACACCTTATTCATCATACTCATAAAATAGGCAGGGTTGTTAGTCAATCCAAATGACATGACCGTGTACTCATATAGCCCATACATTGTGGTAAAAGCTATCTTAGGTATATCCTGTTCTCGGATCTTCAACTGGTGGTATGTTGATCGAAGATCGATCTTGGAGAATAGTTTAGCTCCTTGCAGCTGGTCAAACAGATCATTGATCATCGGTAGTGAGTACTTGTTCTTGATCGTCACCTCATTCAATGCATGATAATCAACAAACATTCTCAAAGATCCATCCTTCTTCTCAACTAAGAGCACTAGGCTCCCCACGGTGATGAACTTGGTCTGATATAACCTTTCTCCAATAACTCCTTAGTCTGCTTCTTAATTTCCTCCAGATCATTCGCGGGCATCCGATACGGTCTCTTTGATATTGGTTCGGTGCCTGGCAACAGTTCTATCAAAAAATCTATATCTCAATCTGGCGGCATGCCTGGTAGTTCCTCTAGAAATACATCTGGGTAATCCTTCACAACAGGCACTTCTTCCAGAACAACTCCTGAGAGGGAATTCACTTGGGTCCTCCTTGGCACATGCCTAGATACATACTTGATCTTCTTTCCCTCTGGGGTGGTGAGTAAAATTGATTTACTAGAACAATCGATGTTTCCTCCATACTTTGATAGCCAATCCATGCCTAGTATTATATCCAACCCTTGTGACTCCAAAATTATTAGGTCTGAGGGGAAAACATGGCTACCAATGGTTAATGGTAACCGATCACACCATCACTGGCCATATACTCTGCTCCTGGCAAGCTTACTAAAATGGGTGACCTAAGGGCTAAGATTGGCAACTTAAACTTGTCCACAAATTCCCTTGATATGTATGAATGCGATGCACCAGTGTTAGAAAGAACAAGAGAGGTAAATGACTTAATCAAAAACTTACCAATCACTGCGTCATGCTGATCTTCAACCTCATCCACGTTGATGTGGTTCACCTGACCTCTGGTGAAGGGATTGGGCTTCTTCCCAAAGTTTCCATTTCCATTGCCATTCTTCAACTCAGATCAATCATTGGCATAATGTCCAGTCTTCCTGCACTTGTAATAGGTGACATGACTCAGGTCCTTCTTAGCGGGTGTTGCTGGGTTGGAACGGTTCTGGCTGCTTCTTGATCCATTCCCGTTTCCATTCTTAGGGCCACTATGGTTATGTGTGCTTCCTCCATTATGAGAATGGCCTCCATGGTTATGTGTGTAACCTCCCGAGTTAGGGATAAAGCAAGGCTTCTACTGAGCTCCAGAATTGTACTTCCCCTGTCCATACTTCCTTTTGCGGCTCTCTATCTGTTGCTACTTGCCTTCAGTCATGAGGGCCCTGTCTACCAACTCCTGGTAGTTAGTGAATGTTGCCACCATCAATTGCATACTCAGCTCATCATTCATCCCTTCCATAAACTTCTCCTGCTTCGCGGCATCTGTGGCCACATCATCCGGGGCATAGCGAGCTAACTTACTAAACTGATCCACGTACTGCCCTACAGTACGATTTCCCTGGCGTAAGTTGTGAAACTCACGCTTCTTCCTACTCATAGCTCCAATGGAGACATGGGTTGTGCGGAAAGCTTGCTGAAACTGATCCCAAGTGACATTGCCCATGGGGAAAGTGGCGGTGTAATTCTCCCACCATGAGGCTGCGGGTCCATCCAATTGATGTGCCACAAAGCGCACCTTCTCAGCATCTGTGCAACCTGCGGTGGTCAGCTCCCTTCCAATCCTGCGGAACCAGTCATCAGCAACAATCGGCTCGGTGCTACTGGAAAACACCGGTGGATTCAACCTCAGAAAACGGGCTAAGTTCTCAACTGGAGGTGGTGGCGGTGGGTTGTTGTTGTTGTTCCTGTTGTTGCCTTGGTTCTAGACTAGTAGCTGCATTAAGCCATTCTACTGTTGGATCAACTGAGTGAGCTTCGGTGGGAAGACAAATCCGGGTTCACGTCTCGGAGGCATCTGATAGGTTTAGAGGGGTGAGAATAGAATAGAGTGAGGTCTAAAGGGAAATCACTACCCATATGCACATGAGACAAACACATTCATTCACACCACTCAATTCAAACAAGATCATCCAATCGATCACAAAATACTTGGACTACTGCTATATACATGGGGGAATACTACTGATAATATGGTGGTCGACTAGAAATTTTGATCGGAGGAAGACTCCATGATATCTGCTCTAGCTTCGTCTTCATAATCATCATCACTATCGGGGTCGGAGTCGGTGTCGTCGATGATGATGTAGTCTTCGGGGTGGTTGTCCTCCTCAGGTTTGGGATCTCCCATGAATATTCCTAGCTTCCTCTTTAGGTCTTCATTCTTCTCTAGTAGTATTGCAATTTCCTCTTCGTATCCATCGCGTGTAGACTTGAGTTCCTCTTCTAGCTCCATGTTCCTGGTCATCAACTTCTTCATGTCAATCATGTTGGCGCACATCTGGTTCTCCTGATGACGAATGTGTTGGTTTAACTCCTGGATGTAGGCTGCAATGGATTTATCCCTCCTGGTGCAAATCATCTCCCATTGCTCATCTCGGCGTCCACATATCTGGTAGATGGTCTCCTTAAGGTCCTTGTGATAAACTTCGCCGATGCGTACCATGGCGATGTGGGCTGCCATGCTCTTTCCTAGACTTCAGGTTGGTGCATCAAAGGAAAACTCTATGGGCTCAGTAACTGGTGTGAATGTCCTTCCTGGAATATGAACTCGAATCATCCAGCGCTCCTCTTCTGGTAAAGTGGCGGTGTAGGTCCCGACGAAACTTGGTATTCCGATGTTCAGGTATCTAGTGGCTTCCTTCAAGTGTCGTCCAAAAGGGGTGTCTTCATCCGGTTGAGCAAACTTGTTCCTTAGATCCGCCATCTATAGATTAGAAAGTGGAGAAGAGTCAGAAATGAGTAGAGAAGAGGGTCCTATGGCTTATCATAGTGGCCGTGTCCTATAGTTAGCGTGTGCTCTGATACCATCTTGTAGCGATCCGACCTCAGACGGTCAAATCTCTGTGTATAAGTGTCATCCCTGGATCGGTAATGCTGACACACACAGTACTCGAGGATTTATAACATAGTTCAATCACACACTTATTACATCGAATGTCTCAAAAGAGAACTTATTACAATAATATGGATGAAGGCCATCTAATAATATAACATCGGAAACTTCAAAGGTAAATGAGTCCATCAACTCCAACAGCATAGCTGAGTGCATGACAACAACCTAGCGCACCTTACTCTTCGTCTGAAAACTCTGCAACATAATACGTGGCAGCCTGTGTATGTCAGCACATGGAATATGCTGGCAAAATAACACTATAGAGCAACGAACATGAAACAACTATAACTATATGCATATATGGCTGGTGGAGGCTCTATGGTTATCATTTTGTAGAAAGCTAGTTTTTCCCTACAACAAAGGAATATATTTTATTTAACTACAAAGTTTGTTGAAAACATTGAGAATGGTAACCCCATCTCAATCCGAAATTAATAATCAATAACCCAACAAATTAATTAAGTAAAGTGATGAGATCAACATAATAATTCAAGCACCAGATACACAAGATGTCCATAACCAGGGACACGGCTAACCATGATTAGTTTGTACACTCTAGCGCACTTTTCCCCACAAGACTCAATCTCCTCCATTGGATCTCTCGCACTACATGTTGTTTGAGAAACGGATGACCGAGACACAGTCTTTCAGAAGCATTAACTCTTTCAACGGGTAGACCGTACCACCTACATCCCCTACATCTACTAGTCTACCACTAAAAGAGGTCACACAACGTACTCAACTATGAGCCCATAATGGCTTGTGGCTACACATGGAAGTTTCTATCATGAATAACATAATAATCCCTTTGAGCCTGGATGGCAAACCATAGGAAAAATCACACGGATACCCCAGGATTCTCCTTGGACAACACTGGATTTCCCCAGGTGCCCACAAACCATACCACCCAGATGTGTGTTAATGTAGCCACCTTAAGTTAATCCTTAGTTAACAAATAATCTCCCACATCTGTCATGAATTCTCTCAAACCAAACCACGTCAATGAGCATAGCATAGCAGTGTAAGCGTAACGTAGAAGTAACTCCCAAGGTTTGAGGTAAAAGACAATAGGTTCTACCTCATCAACTACTTTCCGATACCCACATGTTATCAAACCTACTCATTCAATGTTTGAGGGTTGAAACTAATGCATAAAAACTAGGTAATAAAGGGGTATGATCAAAGTGTTACTTGCCTTGCTGACGATCTAAAAACCCTAGTGACTCGTAGTAGCATGCTTCACACTCCAGAAACTCTATCATGAACAAACAATAGCATACATAAGCACTCAAGCATAAGATTCAAGGGGAAAACTCAAGATAAAAGATCCGAACTGAAAGTTCAACTGAAGAGCTTCGATTTGCAAAAAGAATCAATCGAATTGGAGTTACGAAAGATCAAAACAAGTTCGAATTCAAATCTGCTTGAAACCAAATTTTAGATTGTCAAAATCATGTTCAAGTTGGTTATCTGGAAATAGGGGAACAAGACAAAGATTTTGGCGTTGGTTTCACTGGATTTGGACAAACGAGTAAAAAGTAACGAGGGTTTGAAGATTAGGGACTAATCTGTGATAAAAGTATTCGTGGATAGGTCCCTGGCCGAAAATAAAATAAAAAGAAAAACCTAACAAACGAACGCTCGCTAACAGAACTAAACCGACGAAAATCATTCGTTAAAATAAATGGCGGGTGAACGTTTGCTAGATAACCTAATACACAATAATAAAAAACGATCTACTCTAAATCGAAAGAAAACCGAAAAAAAGATCGGTCTTTTACTGGTCAACGACGACGACGGAGTAAACGGCGGGCGGCGGAAACCGGCGGCTCTTGCGACGAGCGTCGGCGAGGCGGGGCGGCGGTGCGGTGGTGCGGGGTGGTGACAGCGAG
>NC_041388.1:183335633-183348834 GCF_002162155.2 Triticum dicoccoides | reverse complement strand
GGCGGTGCGGGGTGGCGACGGCGAGCGGCGGCTGCAGACGGCGCGGTCATTGTCGGCGGCAGCAGCAGGCGGCGGCGGCTGGTGACTGCGGTGGCGGCAGCGGCTTTGACGAGGAGGAGGGGGCGGCTTATAAAGAGGTGGGGCGAGGGGGCGGGGTGGCTTGGGGAAGGGGCGACGACCTCGGGAGGCGTGTCTGCCTCGGACACGGCCGGTGGCGGCGGGGCTGCTCCCGCGCTGGGAAAGGCGGCGGCGGCCTGTTGGGCCGGCTGGGCTTCGGCCCAATCGGTTGATTTTTTTAAATAAATGAATTTCGCCCAAAAGAAAAATCCTAATAAAAATATAAAAAAATCCTAAAATACTAGAAAAAAATTTCACCGTCCAAACCTAATATTTAGGACAAAGTGAACATTTTTCTGGCCTAAAAATGCAATTTTCAAAAATGCAGATTTTTTTCTAATTCAAAATAAATGCAAATAAAATATTAATTTGATTTAAAAATTCTTCTCCAATATTCCTCTCTTTTGAAGAAGTTATTTTATCTTCTCTCATTTATTTTTATTATTGGAAATAATTGGAGAGAAAAATATTTAAAATCAAATTGATCCTCTTTTCAAATTTGAGAAAATTCAAATATGAAAATAAATGAAACCTCCAACTCTCTCCTTGGGTCCTTGAGTTACTTAAGATTTCTAGGATCACAACCAAAATGCAAATAAAATATGATATGCATACGATGACCTATGTATAACATCCAAATTGAAAATTGGGATGTTACATCCTGTTGCTGGAAAGATCAATCTAGTAGGCCAAACTAAACCGATAATTCGAAGAGACTTGCAAAGATATCAAATCATGCATATAAGAATTCAGAGAAAAACCAAATAATATTCATAGATAATCTTGTTCATAAACCCACAATTCATCGGATCTCGGCAAACACACCGCAAAAGAGTATTACATCGAATAGATCTCCAAGAACATCGAGGAGAACTTTGTATTGAGAATCAAATAGAGAGAAGAAGCCATGTAGCTAATAACTATGGACCCGAAGGTCTGTGGTAAACTACTCACGCTTCATCGGAGAGGCTATGGTGTTGATGTAGAAGCCCTCCGTGATCGATTCCCCCTCCGGCAGATCGCCAGAAAAGGCCCCAAGGCAGGATCTCACGGGTACATAAGGTTGCGGCGGTGGAAAAGTGGTTTCGTGGCTCTCTGCGATCGATCTAGGGTATAAGAGTATATATAGGCGAAAGAAGTATGTCAGTGGAGCTACGTGGGGCCTATGAGGGTGGGGGCGCGCCTACCCCTGGGCACGCCCTCCTGCCTCGTGGCCGCCTCGTGGAGTTCCAGACTTCAACTCCAAGTCTTCTAGTTTGCTTTCGGTCCAAGAAAGATCATCGCAAAGGTTTCATTCCGTTTGGACTCCGTTTGGTATTCCTTTTCTGCGAAACTCTAAAATAGGCAAAAAAACAAAAAACTAACACTGGGCCTTCGGTTAATAGGTTAGTTCCAAAAATAATATAAAAGAGCATATTAAAGCCCATTAAACATCCAAAACAGATAATATAATAGCATGGAACAATCAAAAATTATAGATACGTTGGAGACGTATCAAGCATCCCCAAGCTTCATTCCTCCTCGTCGTCGAGTCGGTAAATGATAAAAATAGAACTTTTGATGTGGAATGCTACCTAACATAATTATCAATGTAATTTTCTTTATTGTGGCATGAATGTTCAGATCCGAAAGATTCAAGACAAAAGTTTAATTGACATAAAACTAATAATACTTCAACATACTAACAAAGTAATCATGTCTTCTCAAAATAACATGGCCAAAGAAAGTTCATCCCTACAAAATAATATAGTTTGACTATGCTCCATATTCGTCACACAAAGTAATCAAATAATGCACAACCCCGATGACAAGCCAAGCAATTGTTTCATACTTTAGTATTCTAAAAAATTTCAACTTTCACGCAATACATGAGTGTGAGCCATGGGCATAACATTATAGGTGGAATAAAATGGTGGTTGTGGAGAAGACAAAAAGGAGGAAGATGGTCTCACATCAACTAGGCGTATTAATGGTCTATGGAGATGCCCATCAATAGATATCAATGTGAGTGAGTAGGGATTTCCATGTAATGTATGCCCTAGAGCTATAAATGTATGAAAGCTCAACAAAAGAAACTAAGTGGGTGTGCATCCAACTTGCTTTCTCATGAAGACCTAGGGAATTTTGAGGAAGCCCATTGTTGGAATATGCAAGCCAAGTTCTACAACAAAATTTCCCACTAGTATATGAAAGTGACAAAATAAGAGACTGTCTATCATGAAGATCATGGTGCTACTTTGAAGCACAAGTGCGGAAAAAGGATAGTAGCATTGTACCTTCTCTCTTTTTCTCTCTTCTCTTTTTTGAGCCTTCTCTTTTTTCTTTGGCCTTTCTTTTTTTTTATTTCCTCACATGGGACAATGCTCTAATAATGAAGATCATCACACTTTTATTTAGTTACAACTCAAGAATTACAACTCGATACTTAGAACAAAATATGACTCTATATGAATGCGTTCGGTGGTGTACTGGGATGTGCAATGAATCAAGAGTGACATGTATGAAAAATTATGATTGGTGGCTTTGCCACAAATACTATGTCAACTACATGATCATGCAAGGCAATATGACAATGATGAAGCGTGTCATAGTAAACGAAACAATGGAAAGTTGCATGGAAATATATCTCGGAATGGTTATGGAAATGACATAATAGGTAGGTATGGTGGCTATTTTGAGGAAGGTAAATGGTGGGTTTATGGTAACGGCGAAAGTTGCGCGGTACTAGAGAGGCTAGCAGCTAACAAATACTCGCAACCCGGTGTGTTAAAGGGGTTGTCAATCCTTTCAGGCAATGGCACCAGAAATTGGCAAACTGACGTGAGAGAGTTTTAAATATTTGACAGATCTAATGCCAAATATAATAAATTGGAGCAAGGTATTTTTGTATTTTTGGTTTAATAGATCTAAAAATAAAAGCAAAGGAAAATATATCGCAAAGGCAAATATAATAAAGAAGAGACCTGGTGGCCGTAAATTTCACTAGTGGCTTCTCTCGAGAAAAATAGAAAACGGCGCGTGAAGAAATTACTGTTGGGCAATTGATAGAACTTCAAATAATCTTGACGATATCCAGGCAATGATCATTATATAGGCATCACATCCAAGATTAGTAGACTGACTCCTTCCTGCATCTACTACTATTACTCCACACATCAACGGCTATCTAGCATGCATCTAGTGTATTATGTTCATGGAGAAACGGAGTAATGCAATAAGAATGATGACATGATGTAGACAAGATCTATTTATGTAGGAATAGACCCCATCTTGTTATCCTTAATGGCCACGATACATACGTGTCGGTTCCCCTTCTATCACTAGGATCAAGCACTCTAAGATCAAACCCATCACAAAGCACCTCTTCCCATTGCAAGATAAATACACTGCTGCAGGATACTGCTAACGCGACACTACGATAGGAGACGCTTTGCTGAAACTGTGTACGATGCAATAATCGCAAATGATGGTGTTAAAAAACCGTCATAAGGGTGCAAAACCTTTGCGATGGAGGATGCATCAAACACGGTTCAGTTTTTATTTGCATGTGCGACACAGGACACACGGTTAATCCATTCAAACTATCTGCGATGAGGCAGAACAACAGAAATGGGCAGCCATAACAATGTGTGTGCGATGCAGGACACACGGTTAATCCGTTCGAACTGTTTGCGATGAGGTAGAACAACAGAAACAGGTAGCCGTATCAATGTGTGTGCGATATACGACATACGGTTAACTCGGACGAACTATTTTCGATTAGGGAACACAACAGAAATGGTTCAACATAACAAGATGTGTGTGATATGCGGCATATAATTCACATGGATGAACTGTTTGCGATGCGCCAAAGGAACACAAACGAGTCATGTAAACAAGATGTGTGTGATACATGGCAAACAGCCGACTCAGATGAACTGTTTGCGATGTGAAATTACAAGACAGACGATCAATGCAGTTACTTCGTGTGTGATTCTGTGTGTACAAAAAACTTTGAAAAATGCAAACTAGTTTTTTGTGGTGGCGGAGTATCACACACGATGTTTCTGCGAGTACTCGTGTGCGATGATTAGTATGTTACACATATGTTTCCTTATATTAACATGTGTGTGAATTTGCAATATGGACAGTTAATCTGCAAATGCCTTCTGGTCATTGGGCACATGCTTAAACTCAATGAACTGTGTACGATACTAATACTTTCCATGAAAATTTGTGAACTTGGGTAACAACATTTGAGTAACATATATATAGTGGTTATACTATTCGACAAAAGGAGGATCTTCGTAACACGGTCTTGACAACCATATGGTCCATATCTACATACTTAACATAGTAACAACTATCACATTTTAAGAGGCTAAGGGCCAACAACCATATGGTCCAGATCTACATACTTAACATATATAGTAACAACTAGCACATTTTAAGAGGTTGAGGGCCAACAACCACAACTGTCCACTGGAAGCAGCTTGATCATGGCGACTCGATATCTTGTCAATGAAATGGAAGAGCCCTCCTGTGCCTTGGTACATCATGAGTAGAACAGTGTCTCCAATTTTCCAATATGGATGCATTGCCACGAGAAGCGAGAACTTGTTAATTTGAATGGTTCCATTTCTGCAGGAAATGCAGTACCTTGCAATCACTTTGGCGTTATTAGCAAGCACATGTCTAATTCGACCACGCCGGGAAATGGATCCAGGAACTGCTACAGGGGCAATTTCTGTTGACATGTAGAATAAAAACAATTGTAACGTATCGTTGAAGATATATATAGTTTATGAGTATCAACATTAAAATAAGACTTTTTCCCAGCATTTTGTGCACACAATTGGTCTTGTTTAGTGTGTGCACCATAGATCTGATTAATCCCATCCTAAATCCAGTGTTCATACGTTGTGCTATCTCTGTCAGATTATCAACAAAGTTTATGACATGCTTCAAGTCCTTCCAGTGAAATTTGGTACGCTTAGTAACATACAGATCGTTCACTATGCATCCAACATATCCCGCTTAAAAGGTAGAAAGGTATTATTTATTCAGAACATGGTAGAAGATTATTTAGTGCGCATAAATTGGTAAATAGAATTTGTTACTGCGTAGGAACAGAGTCAAAATATGATATCACAATTGGTTGCTTAAATAGTGATCAATTGGTTGCTTAAATAGTAATATGACAGCAAGGAGAAAGTTGAAAGGAAACTAACCTCGATCAGACTTTGATCGGCTGATGACATTGGGGAAGTAAACATCCATGTTAATTAGACTAGGTTGTGGTGTACGCACTAGAATTTTATTGCCAGCTTTCAGTTCATAACACTTAGACATTTTTCTCCAAAGGTCCGCATTAAAATACGAGTGACCATCTTTATCAAGTTTTATGCTAACCGTCATTGTAAATCCATGCTGCATTGTCAATATAACTTCCAGGGAGTCATTAGGAAAGTAAAGCCCAAGATTTCCTTCTACTCCTGTTCTTGCAAAGCAAGGGATGTACTACTTGAAATGAAAATTAAGATGGTAAATTAGATATATTGAAATAACATAGCAAGATGCAAATATGGGAGTAACTGATAGAACAGATCCATATATATATAGAGAGAGAGATGAAAGCAAAGTACAAAATATAGAATTAAAAATAGATAATGTAACAAAGATTTGATGCAAATATAGAGATAATGTAGCAACAGACAGTATATGTTCACAAATTTAGGCCATGCCGACCATGGTAGGTTGAGATTGAACATACCGAGCGCTCCCTGAAGTCATCCAGAATGGTGATATAGAACTTCGTTTCCGACTGGCCAAGACCATAGTTACCCGATTTGTGCTCGCACTTTGGACACATGAATGAACACCCACGAATCAGCTAGAACAAAAATGATTCCACAACGATTTCCGCCGGTTGATTAACAGCGACGGACAGACTGTGATAGGAGATGAGTGAATATTTCGCTAATTAAGATGATTACCTTCTCCATGAGAAAAATCCCTGGCCCAATCCCGCAGAAAACCCCAGTCGACCAGAGTCTAGAGTGTCGGTGAAGATAGGCGGCGAAAAGCAGTGGAGGCGAAATCCGGTGCTGTTTGGAGCGCGACCTACGCCCGCCGCCAACAACCGTCGAGCTTAGGGTGTAGAGTTGCGGAGGATTCCACGGCGAGTGAGTGGGGACGAAGTGGGTGAGGGTTTTCTTTTCCTTTTGCATGTGTGAGTGAACACACACGGTTCGCATAGGCGATGGAGATGAATCATGTGTGATAGTAAATCACCGAGATTGAATGGGAATCCAAATTACCTTTGTCCTTCATCCATGAGTTTTTTTCTATGATAAACATAAACCCTGCTAATCACCGTGTTCAAATTTGACACTTTTTCGGGTTCATTTACAATATTTAGGGGATTATGTGCATTTTGTAGGCATTAATGCACGTAATTCAAATTCAAACAATTGGCGCATGAAAGGGTGCACAAGAACGGTCTGGAAAACCATGCTCGTGCTATTTAGTGCATTCTCATGCCTTTTACAAGGAATGGGCAGATATTTCAAGGAAATGTGTGGCAATAGTCAACCATAAATGCGTCGTTTACTGGGTTAACAACTATACAAAAATGAAATACATGCTTGGAAAACACATGACGCCTGGTGTGGTGCCATGGTATGACCTCACCGTGCCCTGGTAAAAATGTCGTCATGCACGTGTTTCATAAATGAACCATCACCGAGGAAGTTTCACGGTTTCGAGGCAGAAGTCACCAAGATTGAAGGGGGTCCAAATTTCCTTTGTCCTTTGTCCATGATTTTTTTTTCTATGATGAACATGCAACCTGCAAATCAATGTTTTCAAATTTGGAACTTTTCCGGGTTCATTTCCCATATTTAGGGGATTATGTGCATTTCCTAGGCATTAATGCACATAATTCAAGTTCAAACAATCGATGCATGAAAGGGTCCACAAGAACGGCATGGAAAACCATGCTCGTGCCATTTAGTAAATTCTCCTCCCTTTTACAAGGAATAATGGATAGATATTTTATTGAAATGTGTGGTAATAGTCAACCACAAATGTTTGTTTGTTGGGTTTTCAACTATCGATAATATGAAATAAATGCTTAAAAACATGACGCCTGGCATGGTGGCATGATATGACCTCACCACGCCCTGGTAAAAGTTTGACAAGGTTTGGCTTATGTCGTCATGCACGCCCTTCATAAATCGAACCATCACCGAGGAAGTTCCATGCTTTTGAGAGGGAAAATCCCAAAGATTGGAGGGGAATCCAAATTTCCGTCCTAGTTTGTCATTCAGTTTTTTCCAATGATCAACATACCACCTCAAATGCAACATGTTCAAATTTGACATTTTGCCGGGCTCATTTACCATATTTAGGGGATTATGTGCATTTTCTCGGCATTAATGGTCATAATTGAAATTCGAACAATCGGTGCATGAAAAGGTGCACAAGAACGGTCTTGAAAACCATGCTCGTGTTATTTAGTACATTCTCATGCCTTTTACAAGGAATGGACACATATTTCAAGGAAATGTGTGGCAATAGTCAACCATAAACGTGTTGTTTACTCGGTTAACAACTATACAAAAAATGAAACACATGGATGGAAAACATGATGCCTGGCGTGGTGCCATGGTATGGCCTCACCACGCCCTGGTAAAAATTGGAGAATGTTTTCCTTATGTCGTGATGCGCGCCTTTCATAAATCGAACCATCACTAAGGAAGTTTCATGGTTTCAAGGGGGGAATCACCAAGATTGTAGGGAGTCCAAATTTCCTTTGTCCTTTGTCCATGAGTTTTTTCTATGATGAACATACAACCTGCAAATCACCGTGTTCAAATTTGGCACTTTTCCGGGTTCATTTGCCATATTTATGGTATTATGTGCATTTCCTAGGCATTAGTGCGCATAATTCAAGTTCAAACAATCTATGCATGAAAGGGTCCACAAGAACGGCCTAGAAAACCATGCTCGTGCCATTTAGTAAATTATCATGCCTTTTACAAGGAATAATGGATAGATATTTTGTTGAAATGTGTGGTAATAGTCAACCAAATTTTTTTGTTTGTTGGGTTTTCAACTATAGAAAAATAAATAAATAAATGCTTAAAAATATGATGCCTGGCATGGTGGCATTGTATGACCTCACCATGCCCTGGTAAAAATTTGAGAAGGTTTGGCTTATGTCGTCATGCACGCCTTTCATAAATCGACCCATCACCGAGGAAGTTCCATGCTTTCGAGTGGGAAAATCCCCAAGATTAAAGGGGAATCCAAATTTCCGTCCTAGTTTGTCATTCAGTTTCTCTTCCAACAATCAACATACCGCCTCAAATGCAATGTGTTCAAATTTGACATTTTCCCGGGCTTATTTATCATATTTAGGGGATTGTGCATTTTCTAGGCATTAATGGACATAATTTAAATTCGAACAATCGATGCATGAAAAGGTGCACAAAAACTATCTGGAAAATCATGCTCGTGTTATTTAGTACATTCTCATGCCTTTTACAAGGAATGGATAGATATTTCAAGGAAATGTGTGGCAATAGTCAACCATAAACGCGTCGTTTACTCGGTTAACAACTATACAAAAAATGAAACACATGGATGGAAAACATGACGCATGGTGTGGTGCCATGGTATGGGCTCACCATGCCCTGGTAAAAATTTGGAGAATGTTTTCCTTATGTCATGATGCGCCCCTTTCATAAATCGAACCATCACCGAGGAAGTTTCATGGTTTCAAGGGGAAATCACCAAGATTGAAGGGCGGTCCAAATTTCCTTTGTCCTTTGTCCACGAGTTTTTTTCTACGATGAACATACAACCTGCAAATCACCGTGTTCAAATTTGGCACTTTTCCGGGTTCATTTGCCATATTTAGGGAATTATGTGCATTTCCTAGGCATTAATGTGCATAATTCAAGTTCAAACAATTGATGCATGAAAGGGTCCACAAGAACGGCCTAGAAAACCATGCTCGTTCCATTTAGTAAATTCTCATGCCATTTACAAGGAACGTACAGATTTTTCGATGAAATGTGTGGCAATAGTCAACCACAAATGTTTGTTTGTTGGGTTTTCAACTATAGAAAAATGAAATAAATACTTAAAAAACATGATGCCTGGCATGGTGACATTGTATGACCTCACCATGCCCTGGTAAAAATTTGAGAAGGTTTGGCTTATGTCGTCATGCACGCCCTTCATAAATCGAACCATCACCGAGGAAGTTCCATGCTTTCGAGAGGGAAATCCTCAAGATTGAAAGGGAATGCAATTTTTTTCGTTCTTTGCCCTGGAGTTTTTTTTACGACAAAAATACACCCTGCAAATCACCATGTTCAAATTTAGCATTTTTCCGGGCTCATTTACCATATTTAGGGGATTATGTGCATTTTCTAGGCATTTAGCGCATATAAATCCAATCCAGCTACAGGTGCATGGGTGTGATGTGAGGGACGTGGATTGCCATTCGATCGCGACACATCCAATGGTGCACACGCGTGATCTGCGTGGGTGGGGTTCCGGCCAATCATAACACAACACACAATAGGCTCAGTGCACACTATTTCTGGAAGCGACGGAGATGAACCGTGTGCGATAATGAACAAGCAAAATTGTAAGGGAAGCCAAATTTCTATTGTCGTTTGTCGTTGAGCTCTTGAATACCACCGCACTGTACGGCTACCCGGCCCCTCCGTCCCAGAGATCTCTCTAAGCGTCGTACATGGCACCGTGACACACAGTAAATGGTTAGGAAGCAATGGCATCCCGTCGCACCGCATTCCTCGCCGCCCGCGACTGCACACGTGGTAAGGAAGTGATGGCATCTCGCTACGCCAAGTTCATCGCCGGTGGCGGCCAGATAGTTACCCGGACTTTGAGGCTGCCATGGCCGAATGGGTGGTGGATCTAGAGGCGGCCAAAGCTGCACAGAAGGAGCGGAAAAGGCAGAAAGCAGTCAAGAAAAGAGAGTCACGCTGCCGCAAGAAAAAAGAGGCCGCATGCTGTGGTGAGGAGAGCTTGGCGGAGATCAAAGCACGGTGGGCTGCCGCCTACAAGGACGGGAAGGAGAACGTCGACCTCTGGCCATAATGCCCTACTGGCAGCATGTGAGAAGTAGTCTTAGTTTGTAGTATTAGATCAAATTACCAGTAGTACTTTAATTTTGTAGTATTAACGTACAATGTTGGTAAGAACATCCTTTGAGGGCTTTGAGCGTTGATTAGCATGTGTGCCCGTGTGCATTTTTTGCGTTAATCATTAGAATATCACAAAACAAACGGTTTCTATGCCGTACTCGTATGCGTTTTTTTGCGTTAATGACCCATAAGTCAGTTACCTGTGTGATATTTCCTAATAAACCAGGCATACCATTGACCGAAAAAAATCAAGTACACGTGTACATTTTTTGGAGACGAGATCTGCCAGCTTTCTTTTTTCTCGCACACGAGTATTTTACGTGCTTCATCTGCGTTGTTGTTTCCCCCGCCCAAGTTTCAAGTTTCGCACCGAAATTTTCATTAGGCACATGATTTCAGAATTTATTCCTCCAGCCACATCCCCTTCCCCTCAGTATCCCCCACCCCAACCGGCATCTCAAACCACCGCCACCACAACCACAGCTTCAACCACATCTATGTTCTGCTCGGATCTAGTTAGGTAACCCACCAATCTCTATCATGTCCCCGCCCTGATTGCTTAAATGGCGTCTGCGAAACATCCTCATGCCTGGCGGTCCATGGCGCGATGGCCGTTGTGTGTGTTGACCGGGAGCAGCACCTCGCCTCCGCCGTCGCCGCCGACATGGTGCAGGCTCTGGCCCAGATGAAGTCCAACAGCGACTACCCCCCAGGACATAACATGTAAGATCTGACCAGCTAAATCTTACCAATACCACTTACAACAGCTATGATTTGTACGGTTTATGTATTAAGCATGTTCGTGCCGTGTTTATTTCAGTACTGCACACTGTGTGATGTTCAAATATTACCGTGTCCAGCTCAATTTCACCAATACTAGCAACAAACTTACAGTACATGACTCAGGATATCACTAGAGATGCTGCCCATTTTCTATTTTAGTGGATGCTAACCCTGTTGTACTTAACATGCTTGTCCATGTACTTACGCAGAGTCATAACGGTCGATGCTTTTGTTGGCCGTCGAGGTGAGCTGCATCCCATGTCTTACAGTATTTCACATAATTTGTGCAATTGCAGTTTAACTTCTACCATTTACTGGTTGCCTATAGGTACACATGTCAGTGGCACTGATCCGCACTTCGACCCGGAGGAACAGCTCGCCTCCGCCGCTGCTGACTTTGGGCGGGCTCTGGCCAAGATGAAGGGCCCCAGCAACTACCTCTCAGGACTTACCAAGTATGTACCCACCAATTCAATCTTACCAATACTAGTTGCAATTAATGGCTATGTTTTGTATAGTCGATGTATTAAGCATGTTGTAGTAAACATGCCTAACACATTTGAGCTATTTTCCCTACCTTTTTATAGACAACTAGGCCATTATCTACTCTGGCAGCACCTGCCCTGTGATGTTTAACTCTGCCCATTGCATTTTTATCAGTACTGGTTTCAATGGCCATTAAGCATGTTGCAATTAACAGTTGTATCCATTTTTAAAGAGTTGTATTTCAATGGCTACAAACTTACAAAACATGAATTAGGATGTTGTTAGGCCTATTGCAATTAACAGTTGTATCCATTTTTTAATTTGTCCCTTTGCTACCGTGCTACTCTTTAAAATGAAGATATCACTACAGATGCTGCCGTTTTGTTACCATTTGCTATTTTCAGTGGATGTTAACCCTGTTGTAGTTAACATTGGCTTTCCATGTACTTACACAGGGCTGCAATGGGCGATGCTGTTGTTTGTCGTCAAGGTTAGCTGCATCCCATGTCTTATACACAATCTATTCCTAAATAAAAGTATTTTTAGAGATTCCAATATAGACTACATACGGAGCAAAATGAGTAAATATAGATTCTAATATAAACTATATATATAATTATATATACATCCGTATGTAGTTCATATTGAAATCTAAAAAAAATACTTGTACTTAGGAACATAGGTAGTTGTATTTTACATCATTTGTGCAATCTCAGTTTAGCTTCTAACATTTACTGGTTGCTTGTAGGTACATATATGAGCGGTACTGATCCACACTTCGGTCCCTTTTGCGTATGGGGCAATGAGATATTCACGAACAAGCGTCAAGTGAGTAAACGAAGAAAGATTGTTAGGCGAAAGAAACGGGTGATTGGAATTAAGCTCTTTATTTACACTTTGTTGAAGATAAAAGTGAACTTTAGGATGGTAAGTAACATGTTGCCTTTTCCCCCTGCCCACAACAAGTTACTATTGGGGAACGTAGTAATTTCAAAAAAATTCCTACGCACACACAAGATCATGGTGATGCATAGCAATGAGATGGGAGAGTGTGTCCACGTACCCTCGTAGACCGAAAGCGGAAGCGTTAGCACAACGCGGTTGATGTAGTTGTACCTCTTCACGATCCAACCGATCAAGTACCGAACGCACGACACCTCCGAGTTCTGCACACGTTCAACTCGATGACGTCCCTCAAACTCTGATCCAGCCGAGCTTTGAGGGAGAGTTTCGTCAGCACGATGGCGTGGTGATGATGATGATATTCTATTGACGCAGGGCTTCGTCTAAGCAGTGCTACGATATTATCGAGGTGGATTATGGTGGAGGGGGGCACCGCACATGGCTAAGAGATCCAAGAGATCAATTGTTGTGTCTCCAAGGGGTGCCTCCCTCCCCGTATATAAAGGAGTGGACGAGGGGGAGGGGCCGGCCACCCTAGGTGCGCCCCATGAGGAGTCATACTCCCACCGGGAGCAGGACTCCACCCTTCCATGTGGGAGTATTAGAGGAGAGGGAAGGAGAGAGAGGGGGAAAGGAAAGGGGGGCGCCGCCCCCCCTCCTTGTCCAATTCGTACTGGGGGAAGGGGGCGCGCGACTGCCCTTTGGTCGCCCCTCCTCTTCTCCACTAGGGCCCAATAGGCCCATTA
>NC_041388.1:183326406-183335192 GCF_002162155.2 Triticum dicoccoides | reverse complement strand
ACCCCCCGGTACTCCGGTATATGCCCGAAACTCCCCGAAACCATTCCGGTGTCCGAACATAGTCGTCCAATATATCGATCTATACATCTCGACCATTTCGAGACTCCTCGTTATGTCCGTCATCACATCCGGGATTCCGAACTACCTTCGGTACATCAAAACACATAAACTCATAATATAACCGTCATTGAACTTTAAGCGTGCAGACCCTACAGGTTCAAGAACTATGTAGACATGACTGATACAACTCTCTGGTCAATAACCACTAGCGGAACCTGGATGCTCATATTGGCTCCTACATATTCTAAGAAGATCTTTATCGGTCAAACCGCGTAACAACATACGTTGTTCCCTTTATTATCGGTATGTTACTTGCCCGAGATTCGATCGTCGGTATCTCAATACCTAGTTCAATCTCATTACCGTCAAGTCTCTTTACTCGTTCCATAATACATCATCCCGCAACTAACTCATTAGTTGCAATGCTTGCAAGGCTTAAGTGATGTGTATTAATGAGTGGGCCCAGAGATACCTCTCCGACAATCGGAGTGACAAATCCTAATCTCGAAATACGCCTACCAACAAGTACCTTCAGAGACACCTGTAGAGCACCTTTATAATCACCCAGTTACGTTGTGATGTTTGGTAGCACACAAAGTGTTCCTCCGGTAAACAGGAGTTGCATAATCTCATAGTCATAGGAACATGTATAAGTCATGAAGAAAGCAATAGCAACATACTAAATGATCAGGTGGTAAGCTAACGGAATGGGTCAAGTCAATCACATCATTCTCCTAATGATGTGA
Organism: Triticum dicoccoides; assembly: GCF_002162155.2. Lineage (NCBI taxonomy): Eukaryota > Viridiplantae > Streptophyta > Magnoliopsida > Poales > Poaceae > Triticum > Triticum dicoccoides. The sequence continues at coordinate 183,334,386 of NC_041388.1, read as the reverse complement.
TCCCGTTAATCAAATGACAACTCTTTGTCTCTGGCTAGGAAACATAACCATCTTTGATCAATGAGCTAGTCAAGTAGAAGCATACTAGTGACACTATGTTTGTCTATGTATTCACACATGTATCATGTTTCCGGTTAATACAATTCTAGCATGAATAATAAACATTTATCATGATATAAGGAAATAAATAATAACTTTATTATTGCCTCTAGGGCATATTTCTTCAGTCTCCCACTTGCACTAGAGTCAATAATCTAGATTACAAAGTAATGATTCTAACACGCATGGAGCCTCGGTGCTGATCATGTTTTGCTCGTGGAAGAGGCTTAGTCAACGGGTCTGCAACATTCAGATCCATATGTATTTTGCAAATCTCTATGTCTCCCACCTGGACTTGATCCCGGATGGAGTTGAAGCGTCTCTTGATGTGTTTGGTTCTCTTGTCAAATCTGGATAACTTAGCCAAAGCAATTGCACACCAGTATTGTCACAAAAGATTTTCACTCGACCCGATGCACTAGGTATGACACCTAGATCGGATATGAACTCCTTCATCCAGACTCCTTCATTTGCTGCTTCCGAAGCAGCTATGTACTCCACTTCACATGTAGATCCCGCTACAACGCTTTGTTTAGAACTGCACCAACTGACAACTCCACCGTTTAATAAAAACACATATTCGGTTTGCGATTTAGAATCGCCCGGATCAGTGTCAAAGCTTGCATCGACCTAACCATTTACGACGAGCTCTTTGTCACCTCCATAAATGAGAAACATATCCTTCGTCCTTTTCAGGTATTTCAGGATGTTCTTGACCACCGTCCAGTGATCCACTCCTGGATTACTTTGGTACCTCCCTGCTAAACTAATAGCAAGGCACGCATCAGGTCTGCTACATAGCACTACATACATGATAGAGCCTATCGCTGAAGCATAGGGAACATCTTTCATTTTCTCTCTATCTTCTGCAGTGGTCGGGCATTGAGTCTTACTCAACTTCACACCTTGTAACACAGGAAAGAACCCTTTCTTTGATTGGTACATTTTGAACTTCTTCAAAACTTTGTCAAGGTATGTGCTTTGTGAAAGTCCAATTAAGCGTCTCGATCTATCTCTATAGATCTTGATGCCCAATATATAAGCAGCTTCACCGAGGTCTTTCATTGAAAAACTCTTATTCAAATATCCTTTTATGCTATCCAGAAATTTTATATCATTTCCAATCAACAATATGTCATCCACATGTAATATCAGAAATGCTATAGAGCTCCCACTCACTTTCTTGTAAATACAGGCTTCTCCAAAAGTCTGTATAAAACCATATGCTTTGACCACACTATCAAAACATTTATTCCAACTCCGAGAGGCTTGCACCAGTCCATAAATGGATCGTTGGAGCTTGCACACTTTGTTAGCTCCCTTTGGATCGACAAAACCTTCCGGTTGCATCATATACAACTCTTCTTCTAGAAATCCATTCAGGAATGCAGTTTTGACATCCATTTTCCAAATTTCATAATCATAAAATGCGACAATTGCTAACATCATTCAGACAGACTTAAGCATCGCTACGGGTGAGAAGGTCTCATCGTAGTCAATCCCTTGAACTTGTTGAAAACCTTTTGCAACAAGTCGAGCTTTATAGATAGTAACATACCGTCAGCGTTCGTCTTATTTTTGAAGATCCATTTATTCTCGATGGCTTGCCGATCATCTGGCAAGTCAACCAAAGCCACACTTTGTTCTCATACATGGATCCCATCTCAGATTTCATGGCCTCCAGCCATTTTGCGGAATTTGGGCTCACCATCGCTTCTTCATAGTTCGTAGGTTCATCATGGTCTAGTAACATAACCTCCAGAACAGGACTACCGTACCACTCTGGTGCGGATCTTACTCTGGTTGACCTACGAGGTTCAGTAACAACTTGATCTGAAGTTTCATGATCATCATCATTAACTTCCTCACTAATTGGTGTAGACGTCACATGAACCATTTTCTATGATGAACTACTTTCCAATAAGGGAGCAGGTACTGTTACCTCATCAAGTTCTACTTTCCTCCCACTCACTTCTTTCGAGAGAAACTCCTTCTCTAGAAAGGATCCATTCTTAGCAACGAATGTCTTGCCTTCGGATCTGTGATAGAAGGTGTACCCAACAGTTTCCTTTGGGTATCCTATGAAGACACATTTCTCCGATTTGGGTTCGAGCTTATCAGGTTGAATATTTTTCACATAAGCATCGCAACCCCAAACTTTAAGAAATGACAACTTTGGTTTCTTGCCAAACCATAGTTCATAAGGTGTCGTCTCAACGGATTTTCATGGTGCCCTATTTAACGTGAATGCGGCCGTCTCTAAAGCATAACCCCAAAATGATAGCGGTAAATCAGTAAGAGACATCATAGATCGCACCATATCTAGTAAAGTACGATTACGATGTTCAGACACACCATTACACTATGGTGTTCCGGGTGGCGTGAGTTGCGAAACTATTCCGCATTCTTTCAAATGTAGACCAAACTCGTAACTTAAATATTCTCCTCCACAATCAGATCGTAGAAACTTTACTTTCTTGTTATGATGATTTTCAACTTCACTCTAAAATTCTTTGAACTTTTCAAATGTTTCAGACTTATGTTTCATTAAGTAGATATACCCATATCTTCTTAAATCATCTATGAAGGTGAGAAAATAACGATACCCGCCGCGAGCCTCAACATTCATTGGACCACATACATCAGTATGTATGATCTCCAACAAATCAGTTGCTCGCTCCATAGTTCCAGAGAACAACGTTTTAGTCATCTTGCCCATAAGGCATGGTTCGCAAGTACCAAGTGATTCATAATCAAGTGATTCCAAAAGTCCATCAGTATGGAGTTTCTTCATGCACTTTACACCAATATGACCCAAAGGGCAGTGCCACAAATAAGTTGCACTATAATTATCAACTCTGCATATTTTGGCTTCAACATTATGAATATGTGTATCACTACTATTGAGATTCATCAAAAATTGACCACTCTTCAAGGGTGCATGACCATAAAAGATATTACTCATATAAATAGAACAACCATTATTCTCATATTCAAATGAATAACCTCTCGCATCAAACAAGATTCAGATATAATGTTCATGCTCAACGCTGGCCAAATAACAATTATTTAGGTCTAAAACTAATCTCGAAGGTAGATGTAGAGGTAGCGTGCCGACGGCGATCACATCGACTTTGGAACCATTTCCAACGCGCATCGTCACCTCGTCCTTAACCAGTGTTCGCTTAATCTGTAGTCCTTGTTTTGAGTTGCAAATATTAGCAACAGAAGCAGTATCAAATACCCAGGTGCTACTGCGAGCTCTGGTTAGGTACACATCAATAAAATGTATATCACATATACCTTTGTTCACCTTGCCATCCTTCTTATCCGCCAAATACTTGGGATAGTTCCGCTTCTAGTGACCAGTCTGCTTGCAGTAGAAGCACTCAGTCTCAGGCTTAGGTCCAGATTTTGGTTTCTTCTCTTGAGCAGCAACTTGTTTGCTGTTCTTCTTGAAGTTCCCCTTCTTCTTCCCTTTGCCCTTTTTCTTGAAACTGGTGGTCTTATTGACCATCAACACTTGATGCTCCTTCTTGATTTCTACCTCCGCAGCCTTTAGCATTGTGAAGAGCTCGGGAATTGTCTTATCCATCCCTTGCATGTTATAGTTCATCACGAAGCTCTTGTAGCTTGGTGGCAGTGATTGAAGAATTCTGTCAATGATGCTATCATCCGGAAGATTAACTCCCAGTTGAATCAAGTGATTGTTATACCGAGACATTCTGAGTATATGCTCACTGACAGAACTATTCTCCTCCATCTTGCATATGTAGAACTTATTGGAGACTTCATATCTCTCTGTCGGGGCATTTGCTTGAAATATTAACTTCAACTCCTGGAACATCTCATATGCTCCATGACGTTCAAAACGTCGTTGAAGTCCCGGTTCTAAGTCGTAAAGCATGGCACACTGAACTATCGAGTAGTCATCAGCTTTCCTCTGCAAGACGTGCATAACATCTGGTATTGCTCCTGCAGCAGGTTTGGCACCTAGCGGTGCTTCCAGGATGCAATTCTTCTGTGCAGCAATGAGGATAATCCTCAAGTTACGGACCCAGTCCGTGTAATTGCTACCATCATCTTTCAACTTTGCTTTCTCAAGGAACGCATTAAAATTCAACGGAACAACAACATGAGCCATCTATCTACAACAAACATAGACATGCAAAATACTATCAGGTACTAAGTTCATGATAAATTTAAGTTCAATTAATCATATTACTTAAGAACTCCCACTTAGATAGACATCCCTCTAATCATCTAAGTGATCACGTGATCCAAATCAACTAAACCATAACCGATCATCACGTGAAACGGAGTAGTTTTCAATGGTGAACATCACTATGTTGATCATATCTACTATATGATTCACGCTCGACCTTTCGGTCTCATTGTTCCGAGGCCATATCTACATATGCTAGGCTCATCAAGTTTAACCTGAGTATTCTGCGTGTGCAAAACTGTCTTGCACCCGTTGTAGATGGACGTAGAGCTTATCACACCCGATCATCACATGGTGTCTGGGCACGACGAACTTTGGCAACGGTGCATACTCAGGGAGAACACTTTTATCTTCAAATTTAGTGAGAGATCATCTTATAATTCTACCGTCAATCAAAGAAAAATAAGATGCATAAAAGATAAACATCACATGCTATCAATATAAGTGATATGATATGGCCATCATCATCTTGTGCTTGTGATCTCCATCTCCGAAGCACCGTCATGATCACCATCGTCACCAGCGCGACACCTTCATCTCCATTGTAGCATCGTTGTCGTCTCGCCAACTATTGCTTCTACGACTATCGCTACCGCTTAGTGATAAAGTAAAGCAATTACAGGGCGATTGCATTGCATACAATAAAGTGACAACCATATGGCTCCTGCCAGTTGCCGATAACACAGTTACAAAACATGATCATCTCATACAATAAAATATAGCATCATGTCTTGACCATATCACATCACAACATGCGCTGGAAAAACAAGTTAGACGTCCTCTACTTTGTTGTTGCAAGTTTTACGTGGCTGCTATGGGCTGAGCAAGAATCGTTCTAACCTACGCATCAAAACCACAACGATAGTTCGTCATGTTAGTGATGTTTTAACCTTCTCAAGGACCGGGCGTAGTCACACTCGGTTCAACTAAAGTTGGAGAACCTGACACCCGCCAGCCACCTATGTGCAAAGCACATCGGTAGAACCAGTCTCGCGTAAGCGTACGCGTAATGTCGGTCCGGGCCGCTTCATCCAACAATACCGCCGAACCAAAGTATGACATGCTGGTAAGTAGTATGACTTTTATCGCCCACAACTCACTTGTGTTCTACTCGTGCATATAATATCAACGCATAAAAACTGGCTCGGATGCCACTGTTGGGGAACATAGTAATTTCAAAAAAATTCCTACGCACACGCAAGATCATGGTGATGCATAGCAATGAGAGGGGAGAGTATGTCCACGTACCCTCATAGACCGAAGCGGAAGCGTTAGCACAACGCGGTTGATGTAGTTGTACGTCTTCACGATCCAACCGATCAAGTACCGAACGCATGGAACCTCCGAGTTCTGCACACGTTCAACTCGATGACATCCCTCGAACTCCGATCTAGCCGAGCTTTGAGGGAGAGTTCCGTTAGCATGATGGCGTGGTAACGATGATGATGTTCTACCGATGCAGGGCTTCGTCTAAGCACTGCTACGATATTATCGAGGTGGATTATGGTGGAGGGGGGCACCGCACACGGCTAAGAGATCCAAGAGATCAATTGTTGTGTCTCCAAGGGGTGCCTCCCTCCCCGTATATAAAGGAGTGGAGGAGGGGGAGGGGCCGGCCACCCTAGGTGCGCCCCATGAGGAGTCCTACTCCCACCGGGAGTAGGACTCCCCCCTTCCATGTGGGAGTAGGAGAGGAGAGGGAAGGAGAGAGAGGGGGAAAGGAAAGGGGGGCGCCCCCCCTCCTTGTCCAATAAGGACTGGGGGAAGGGGGCGCATGGCTGCCCTTTGGTCGCCCCTCCTCTTCACCACTAGGGCCAAATAGGCCCATTAGTCTCCGGGGGGGGGGTCCGTTAACCCCCCAATACTCCGGTATATGCCCGAAACTCCATGAAACCATTCCGGTGTCCGAACATAGTCGTCCAATATATCAATCTTTACATCTCGACCATTTCGAGACTCCTCGTTATGTCCGTGATCACATCCGAGACTCCGAACTACCTTCGGTACATCAAAACACATAAACTCATAATATAACCATCATCGAACTTTAAGCGTGCGGACCCTATGGGTTCGAGAGCTATGTATATATGACTGAGACACGTCTCAGATCAATAACCAATAGCGGAACCTGGATGCTCATATTGGCTCCTACATATTCTATCGGTCAAACCGCATAACAACATACGTTGTTCCCTTTGTCATCGGTATGTTACTTGCCCGAGATTCGATCGTCGGTATCTCAATACCTAGTTCAATATCATTACCAGCAAGTCTCTTTAATCGTTCCATAATACATCATCCCGCAACTAACTCATTAGTTGCAATGCTTGCAAGGCTTAAGTGATGTGTATTACCGAGTGGGCCCAGAGATACGTCTCCGACAATCGGAGTGACAAATCCTAATCTCGAAATACGCCAACCCAACAAGTACCTTCAGAGACACCTGTAGAGCACCTTTATAATCACCCAGTTACTTGTGACATTTGGTAGCACACAAAGTGTTCCTCCAGTAAACGGGAGTTGCATAATCTCATAGTCATAGGAACATGTACAAGTCATGAAGAAAGCAATAGCAACGTACTAAACAATCAAGTGCTAAGCTAACGGAATGGGTCAAGTCAATCAGATCATTGTCCTAATAATGTGATCCCGTTACTCAAATGACAACTCTTTGTCTATGGCTAGGAAACATAACCATCTTTGATCAGCGAGCTAGTCAAGTAGAGGCATACTAGTGACACTCTGTTTGTCTATGTATTCACACATGTATCATGTCTCCGGTTAATACAATTCTAGCATGAATAATAAACATTTATCATGATATAAGGAAATAAATAATAACTTTATTATTGCCTCTAGGGCATATTTCCTTCAATTACTCTATTAGACCTCAGTATGTAATAGTTTTCTCTTTTCAGGGGTTTCCAAAGCTACTTACTGATGATTACCTTGCAAACTACATGACCGGAGTGGAGGCAACTAAGGTTAAAGTATATAATTCATGCTACCATGATAATGCTCTAGAAGTCTTCCTGAAGGCGGTGAAGGATGGGCGGATAATCATCACAAGGGGTTGGACAAAAGTGGTTTGTGCTTATGGCATGCATGTAACGCCCCGGATGTAACTTTCCCAATTTGTACTCCAACTCTTGCCGTTTCCGGCGTTAAGTTATATTTATTTCTCGGGTTCGGGTCTTTGTCTCCGTGTGTTATTTTCATTTTCATGCATCTCATATCATGTCATCATGTGCATTGCATATGCATACGTGTTCATCTCATGCATTCGAGCATTTCCCCGTTGTCCGTTTTGCATTCCGGCGCTTCATTCTCCTCCGGTGGTCATTTCTAGCTTTCTTTCGTGTGTGGGGTTTAAACATTTCCGGATTGGACCGAGACTTGCCAAGCGGCCTTGGTTTACTACCGGTAGACCGCCTATCAAGTTTCGTATCATTTGGACTGCGTTTGGTACTTCAACGGTTAACCAAGGGACCGATAAGGCCTTGTGTGTGTTGCAGCCCAACACCCCTCCATTTTGGCCCAAAACCCACCAAACTCTGCTCCATCATCTAGAGCGTTCGATCACGATCGCGTGGCCGAAAACCACACCTCATTTGGACTCTCCTAGCTCCACTTATGCCTATAAATAGCCCCCCCCC
>NC_041388.1:183316326-183325899 GCF_002162155.2 Triticum dicoccoides | reverse complement strand
CCCGGCTGCCGCCGCCGCCCCGCCGTTGCCGCCGACCACCGCCGGCGACGCCACACCCCGCCGCCGCCGACGCCAAGCTCCGCCACCTCGCCGGCTAGGCGCGCCGCCACCGCCCGGTGCCGACGACCGCGCCCCGGCGCCCCCTCGTCTCACCGGCCTCGGATCCGGCCGCCCCCTCCAACGCCGGCCACCGCGGCCATCGTTTCCGGCCACCTCGACCTCGGGTGCTACAGTGTTCTCCGGCGACCTTGTAATCCGTGCGGATCTCAGATCTGAAAATAAACCCTAGGGTTGACTTTTCCCCTCTCCCTCTAATTTTTTTGTGCAACCTTTGACCTGCCGTATCTCCGCATCCGTAGCTCCGATTTGGACATATAGTATATCAAAATGTTCTTCCTCGACGAGTACATCATTTCATTTCATTGCATAATTTTCATTTGAGCTCATCTTGATGCCCGAAATGCTGTTAGAAGGAGGCTTCGTGAGTAAATTGTCAGATCTACTAGTTCATCTTAGACTTTTGTCATTTTGCCATGATTATTGTGTGCATGATATGCCTGTGAGTCCTTCATATGTTTTGTTAAGAATTTTGTCTTCTTTTCAGAGGTGCAACCCATGCATTTTTAGGATGTGTGTGGTGACTTGTGCAAGCTTGCAAATTGAGGCACCCGGTAAATCTGTTTTCAGGGACTTAGTAGTTTTCACTACGTCTGGGATTATTTAGTTCATGATGCCATATGTTCTTGTTGTTCCCTAGTGATCCGTGCCTCTTTTGAGGATGATCAGTAAAAGAGTTTTGTTTATCATGATATTCTCTATGCATCCATGTCTTTGTTTGCAATTGTGGAGCACACTAGCTTGAGTCAATCGAGCTCTACTTTTGCTTCGTGGTGAATCTGGGCAGATCGTCAACTCGTTTGCGATTTTGCCGATGTTATTGTAGTTGATCCGTGCATGCTATGCCATTGTACTTGCCATGTCTGGCTAGACTTTTGTGCCTTATTAATGAATGTATGCTTGCCTTGCCATGACTTGCACCGTGGTGAGTGCATCGAGCTCGTTTACATGCCTTCGTGAGTTATATTTCAGCATGTCTCAGTTTTCACCAAATCTGAAAACTGATTGTGTTTGAGCTATGTTCGTGTGCTTGTTAGTATATTTTGTGAACCCTTTTGGCCCCAGGTCACTTAGGGACTTTTGTTAAGCTTGTTGAGTAGCTCCATGACATGTTCTTCTTTGTCATAATCAGGTCATTTATCATGTTGTTTTCTTGCTCCGAAGAGGGCTTCGTGGTCTGAAATTTCAGACTAGTGTTAATTTCACTAAGTCTGAAATCTGTTTTGCAATTGCGTTTTTGCCATGCTTGTTTCAACCTCATAATGGATGAATTGGCCGTGGCTCAGTGCTAGTCTTTTGTTAAGCATCTTGTGTGCATCCCTGCCATGTATTTTGTTGTCATGTTTGGGTGCTGTAGCATGTTCATTTCATTGCATTTAGATGCCTACTTGCTGTAGATCGCAGACCGGTGTCATATCTTAAAACGCTTGCCATTTCCAAACCGTAACTCCGATTCCTGCGTTCTTTATATCGTTTTCAAGCGATTTCATCTCATATTTCCAGTGGCACCATTGGAATTCCAAGTTGAGGCCAGGTTCATGCATTTCCTATCATATCTTGCATATTGCATCCCGCATCGCATCCCGCATAGCATATCATCATTTCATCATATTGCTTGTTCTTGCACGTGGTTGATTGTATCCTTGTTGCTTGTTTGTCTTGTTTGGGTAGAGCCGGGAGACGAGTTCGCTACCGAGGAGCCCGTTGAGTTTGCTTGTGAGGATCCACTCAACTCTGACAACTGTGCAGGCAAGATGATCATACCCTCGAAATCACTACTATCTTTGCTATGCTAGTTTGCTCGCTCTTTTGCTATGCCAATGCTACGATGCCTACCTTTTGCTTGTCAGCCTCCCAATTGCCATGTTGAAACTCTAACCCACCATGTCCTAGCAAACTGTTGTTTGGCTATGTTACCGCTTTGCTCAGCCCCTCTTATAGCGTTGCTAGTTGCAGGTGAAGATTGGAGGTCGTTCCTTCTTGGAACATTTACTTACTTGTTGGGATATCATTATATTGCTATGTTATCTTAATGCATCTATATACTTGGTAAGTGTGGAAGGCTCGGCCTCTCGCCTAGTGTTTTGTTCCACTCTTGCCGCCCTAGTTTCCATCATATCGGTGTTATGTTCCCGGATTTTTGCGTTCCTTACGCGGTTGGGTTATAATGGGAACCCCTTGATATTTCGCCTTGATTAAAGCTTGTCCAGCAATGCCCAACATTGGTCTTACCTTTTGCCACCTAGCCTTTTCTTTCCCTTGGGTTCTGCAGACTCAAGGGTCATCTCATTTTAGGCCCCCCACGGGCCAGTGCTCCTCTGAGTGTTGGTCCGAACTGAGCTGCCTACGGGGCCACCTCGGGGAAACTTAAGGGTTGGTTTTTACTCGTAGCTAGTCTCGTCTGAGTGTGCCCTGAGAAAGAGATATGTGCAGCTCCTATCGGGATTTGTCGGCACATTCGGGCGGTGTTGCTGGTCTTGTTTTAACCTGTCGAAGTGTCTTGAATTACCGAGATACCGAGTCTAATCGGAATGTCTTGGGAGGAGGTCTATTCCTTCGTTGACCGTGAGAGCTTGTCATGGGCTAAGTTGGGACTCCCTTGTAGGGATTGAACTTTCGAAAGCCGTGCCCGCGGTTATGGGCAGATGGGAATTTGTTAATGTCCGGTTGTAGATAACTTGAACCTTAATTAATTAAAATGAATCAACTGAGTGTGTTACCGTGATGGCCTCTTCTCGGCGGAGTCCGGGAAGTGGACACGGTGTTGGATTAATGTTTGCGCAGGTTGTTCTCTAGCTTCTTGCCCGTGCTTTGCATCCTCTTCTCGCTCTCTTTTGTGTATAAGTTAGCCACCATACTTGCTAGTCGCTTGCTGCAGCTCCACATATATTTTGCCTTACCATTCCTATAAGCTTAAATAGTCTTGATCGCGAGGGTGCGAGATTGCTGAGTCCCTGTGACTCACAGATTACTATAACTCCAGATGCAGGTCCAGGTGATTCCGCTCCAGGTGACGAGTACGAGCTCAAGTGGGAGTTCGACGAGGACTCTCAGCGTTACTACGTTTCCTTTCCCGATGATCAGTAGTGGTTCCTAGTTGGGGTTTGATTCGGGGCCGTGTCGCATGTTGGGTTCTCTTCTATTTTGGCACCGTAGTCGGGCCATGAGTGTTTTGGATGATGTTATGTTATTTATGTTCTTTGATGTGACATGGCGAGTGTAAGCCAACTATGTTCTTACCTTTATTATTCATATTACATGGGATGTTGTGAAGATTGCCTAACTTGCGACATATGCCTTCAATGCGATTATGTCTCTAAGTCGTGCCTCGACACGTGGGAGCTATAGTCGCATCGAGGGTGTTACAAGTTGGTAATCAGAGCCTTCCCCGACCTTAGGAGCCCCATTGCTTGATCGTTTTTAGCAGCCGAGTTGTGTCTAGAAAAATGTTTTGAGTCTTTAGGAATTATATATCGGAGAGCTTAGGAATTCTTTTTACTTCCCAGTCTCCTCATCGCTCTGGTAAGGCATCCTGACGTAGAATTTTGACTCTTCTCTTCTCAAATTTCACCAATTTTTTTTTTAGGATCACGCGAGTATCTTGGAATCGTTCCGATGGCTTATGATGAGAATACTGTCTTGGTGCCTCCTGTCAGGGGTTTAGTGGAAGTGTCCCGGGGAGTTGAGCTCTGAGGTGTTGTCATCATAATTTTATCGTTGCAATTCTGGAATACTTGAGATATGTTCGCCGACATCGAAAATCTCTTTTATGCAGTTTGTTGGTGAGATAACCTCGACGCCACCCAGTACTGGGGTGGGAGTTCGGGAGTATCGCCATAACTTGTATAACGGATGATTTTCGAAGGTTGAGGTAGATGGTTTCCGAAGGTTTCTTGGTTATGTGTTGAAGGATGGATACATCTGGATGTAGGATTTGCTAGTTTGGGTGAGATATAATGCTTCCCCTGTATCCCCAACACCTGATTGCATAACCGGAAAGGTTCGGAAGTTTCATAGGTGGGAATTCTAGTAACTCTAGTTTTTCTTCCACGGATATTGGTTTGAGATTGGGATTTCTTACCGATTATTCGTTCTCATCCCGTACCTTGTTGATTTATTTCTCTACCTTAATTCTACGTGGCTTCTCAATTTATGGATATGTGACCATTTCAAGAGGAATGCATTCGTTCATTTTGTTCGGATGTGAAGACATATGTTGCAATTTTCATTCCGTTGGATTCAGCTTCAATATTTATCTGTCAATGTGCTAATGGTGGTCAACCTCTTCAGGATGGCTCCTCCAATGCGCACGACTCCGAATCCTGATCCGCCACCGCCTCCACCTCCTCCAGAGGCATGGCAAGCTGTGATGGCCGCAACCAATGCAAACACACAGCTGATCATGCAAATTCTCCAAGAGCGCAATCAAGGCAGTCAAGGGAATCAAGGCAGCAATCAGAGTCACTTTGCTACACTCAACCAGTTCCTTGCTAACGGGCCAAAGACTTTTAGCAATTGTGTTGAGGCAACCGATGCTGACGATTGGCTTGTGGATCTGTGTAAGCATTTCGAGTGCAGTAACGTCAGACCTGAGGACTTTGTCAAGTTCGCTTCCTTCCAACTCAAAGATCAAGCTGCAGAATGGTTCCAGCAGTACAGGGATTCCAGAGGTGGACGTGTTATCACTTGGGATGATTTCCGTCGAGATTTCCGAGCTCATCATATTCCACAGAGCGTGGTTGAAAGCAAGCATGAGGAATTCCGCAATCTGAAGCAAGGCTCTTTGTCTGTCTATGACTACAACAAGTTGTTCCAGAAGCTTGCCCGCTTTGCCAAGAAGGACGTGCCTGATGAGAAGAGCATGATATATCAGTTCAGGGGTGGTCTCAGAGAATAAATTCAGCTTGCTCTTTTTCTCTTTGAGCCCTTGAGGTACGATGAGTTCTACAACATGGCACTGAAGCAAGAGGCTGCTCAGTTGAGGTGTGATGCTTCCAGGAAGCGAGTCAGAGATGTTACTCCTTATTCCTCTACTCAAGTGGCCAAGTAGCAGAAGTTTTGGCTTCCTCCTCCTCCGTTCCGTCAGCCGTATTAGCAGAAGAGCAAAGGTGGCAGTGGTTCTTCCCACCCACCCAACCCTGGCTTTCAGAACAAGACTTCGTCTCAAGCTCCAAGATCGAGTGCTCCGTATCACCGTCCGCTTTCAGAGGTCACGTGCAACAGGTGCCAACAGAAGGGGCACTATGCCAACAAGTGTCTCAACCAGAGGCGTCTTCCTCCTCCTCCTCCTGTCAGATCGGCAAGTACAGCTGTGGTCAAGCATAACCCCAAGCATGCCAAGGTCAATTTGATGAATGCAGCTCAGGCAGAGGACTCGTCAGATGTGATCATGGGTAACCTTCCTGTTAATGATATTCCCGCAAAAGTACTTTTTGACTTTGGTGCATCGCATTCCTTCATGTCATTCCCATTTGCATCGGAGAACAATTTTAGTATTAAGGCTTTACCTAGAGCTATGCAAGTTGTCTCTCCGGCTAAGCGTCTGAGTTCCAGTTTGATGGTTCCGGATATTTCTATCTTGATGGGTGACTTCAAGTTTCTGGCTTCTCCAATAGTTCTCGGTGACTCGGATATTGATCTTATTCTTGGAATGGATTGGCTTTCTAAACACAAGGCTCAACTTGATTGTGCAGCCAGGCAGATTCAATTGACTCATTCGTCTGAGGATGTAATTGTCTTTTCCGCTCGGGATAATACCATTCGTCTCTTTTCTCTCAATGAGAAGGGTGAATTGGATGCCATCTCTCAAATTCCAGTCGTTTGTGAATATCAAGACGTTTTTCCAGAAGACCTCCCAGGAATGCCTCCGCACCGGCCAGTTGAATTCGTTATTGAACTTGAGCCTGGCACGGAACCTGTGTGCAAACGTCCTTACAAGCTCGGACCTGAAGAGTTGAAGGAGCTGAAGAAGCAACTTGATATGCAAGAGAAAATGGGTCTCATCCGGCCTAGTTCTTCTCCGTGGGGTTGTGGTGTTCTTTTTGTGAAGAAGAAGGATGGAACGGACCGACTTTGTGTTGATTACCGCCCAGTGAACAAGAAGACCATCAAGAACAAATACCCACTTCCCAACATCAATGAGATGTTCGAACAACTCAAAGGTGCCCAAGTATTCTCCAAGCTTGATCTTCGTATGGGTTATCACTAGATTCGCATTCGTGAAGAAGATATTCCCAAGACAGCATTCAGAACAAGCTTTGGTTCATATGAATACACTGTCATGTCTTTTGGCCTTGCCAACGCTCCTCCGACGTTCTCTCGCATGATGAACTTCATCTTCAATGCCTACACCAATGACTTCATTTTGGTCTATCTCGACGACATTCTGGTTTTCTCCAAGAACAAGGAAGATCATGCCAAACACTTGTGTTTGGTGCTTGATAAGCTCAGGGAACATCAGTTCTACGCCAAGTTCTCCAAGTGTGAATTTTGGCTCGATGAGGTTCTTTATCTTGGTCATATCATCTCTGCCAAGGGCATTGCCGTGAATCCTGAGAAGGTGTCTGCTATTGTGAATTGGAAACCTCCTCAGAACGTGAAGCAACTCCGCAGTTTTCTCGGTCTCGCAAGCTATTGCCGAAGATTCGTTGAAAACTTTTCCAAGATCGCGAAGCTTCTCTCAAATCTTCTTCAGAAGCACGTCAAGTACGTTTGGTCTCCGGAGTGTGATATTGCTTTCAACGCTTTGAAAGAGAAGTTGATCACTGCTCCAGTTCTGACTCCGCCTGATGAATCCAAGCCGTACGAGGTCTTTTGTGATGCCTCTCTCCAAGGTCTTGGCGCAGTATTGATGCAAGACAAGAAAGTTGTTGCTTATACCTCTCGCCAGCTGAAGCCTAATGAGAAGAACTACCCCACTCATGATCTCGAGTTGGCGGCAGTTGTGCATGCTTTGTTGAGTTGGAGACATCTTCTATTGGGAAGAAAAGTGGACATTTTCACTGATCACAAGAGTCTCAAGTACATCTTCACTCAGCCTAATCTCAACCTCAGGCAAACTCGATGGGTCGAAATGATTCAAGAGTATAATCCGAGTATCGAGTATACTCCAGGCAAGGCCAATGTGATTGCTGACGCTTTGAGCAGAAAGGCCTACTGCAGCAGTTTGATTCTTAAGCCTTATCAACCCAAGCTTTGTGAAGCTTTCCGCAAGCTGAATCTGCAAGTTGTTCCTCAAGGTTTCCTCGCCAACCTTCAAGTCTCTCCTACCTTAGAAGACCAGATTCGCCAAGCCCAGCTTCTTGATGCTATGGTGAAAAAGGTGAAGATTGGGATTGCCAAGAGTCAGTCCAAGTACAAGTGCTACCGCCTTGATGACAAGGACACTCTCTTCTTCGAGGATCGTATTGTTGTGCCCAAAGGTGAACTTCGTAAAGTGATCATGAACGAGGCTCACAATTCTCTCCTCTCCATCCACCCTGGGAGTACGGAGATGTATCAGGATCTCAAGCAAGCTTATTGGTGAACTCGAATGAAGCGTGAAATCGCTCAATTCGTGAATGAATGTGATGTCTGCAGAAGAGTGAAGGCAGAACACCAAAGGCCAGCTGGTCTCCTCCAACCTCTTGCCATTCCAGAATGGAAGTTTGACCACATTGAAATGGACTTCGTGACTGGGTTTCCAAAGTCCAAGCGTGGCAATGATGCTATATTCGTTGTCATCGACAAGCTCACCAAAGTGGCTCACTTTCTGCCTATCAAAGAGTCGATCACTGCAGCTCAATTGGCGGAACTCTATACCTCTCGTATTGTCTCTCTGCACGGTATTCCTCAAGTGATCTCTTCAGACCGTGGCAGCATCTTTACCTCCAAATTTTGGGATTCCTTTCAGAAGGCCATGGGCACCAACATCCGCTTCAGCACAGCTTTCCATCCTCAAACAAGTGGTCAAGTTGAGCGTGTCAACCAAATTCTTGAAGATATGCTCAGGGCTTGTGTGATCTCCTTCGGCATGAAATGGGAGGATTGTCTTCCTTATGCTGAATTCTCCTATAATAACAGTTTTCAAGCAAGTTCGGGCAAGGCCCCATTTGAAATTCTGTATGGCAGGAAGTGCCGTACCCCTCTCAACTGGTCTGAAACCGGTGAACGTCAGCTGCTGGGTAATGACTTAATCACAGAAGCAGAAGAAATGTGCAAAGTCATTCGTGATAACCTCAAAGCAGCCCAATCCCGCCAGAAGAGCTACTATGATAGCAAGCACCGTGATTTGGCTTTCGAGATCGGAGATCATGTTTACCTCCGTGTCTCTCCTATGAAAGGTACTCGTCACTTCGGTATCAAAGGGAAGCTTGCCCCTAGATACGTGGGACCTTTCAAGATTTTCAGCAAGAGAGGCGACCTCGCCTATCAACTCGAGCTTCCTTCAAACTTTGCAAATGTTCATGACGTGTTCCATGTCTCTCAGCTTCGAAAGTGCTTCAAGACTCCTGACCGCACCGTCAACTTCGAGGACATTGAGCTCCAAGAAGATCTCTCTTATCGTGAGCACCCAGTTGCTATTCTTGAAGAGACTGAACGCAAGACTCGCAACAAGTCAATCAAATTCCTCAAAGTCAAGTGGTCGCACCATTCCGACCGTGAAGCTACCTGGGAACGCAAGGATCACCTCCGTTCTGAGTACCCAGAGTTCTTTCAGTCCTAGATCTCGGGACGAGATCCTTTCGTAGTGGTGGAGTATTGTAATGCCCCGGATGTAACTTTCCCAATTTGTACTCCAACTCTTGCTGTTTCCGGTGTTAAGTTATATTTATTTCTCGGGTTCGGGTCTTTGTCTCCGTGTGTTATTTTCATTTTCATGCATCTCATATCATGTCATCATGTGCATTGCATATGCATACGTGTTCATCTCATGCATTCGAGCATTTTCCCCGTTGTCTGTTTTGCATTCCGGCGCTTCATTCTCCTCCGGTGGTCATTTCTAGCTTTCTTTCGTGTGTGGGGTTTAAACGTTTCCGCATTGGACCGAGACTTGCCAAGCGGCCTTGGTTTACTACCGGTAGACCGCCTGTCAAGTTTCGTATCATTTGGACTTTGTTTGGCACTTCAACGGTTAACCGAGGGACCGATAAGGCCTCATGTGTGTTGCAGCCCAACACCCCTCCATTTTGGCCCAAAACCCACCAAACTCTGCTCCATCATCTAGAGCGTTCGATCACGATCGCGTGGCCGATAACCGCACCTCATTTGGACTCTCCTAGCTCCACTTATGCCTATAAATAGCCCCCCCCCCCGTTTTTCGGATCTCTCCTCCCCCGCGAAACCCTAAAATTCCCTCGCGCCGGCCAGACGTGTCCGTCCCGGCCGGACGAAATCGCCGCCGCCGCCTTAGCCTACCAGACGCCGCCACGTGGCGCCGCCACCTACCTCCGCCGCCGGGCCCGAAGGCCCAGATCC
>NC_041388.1:183256499-183316025 GCF_002162155.2 Triticum dicoccoides | reverse complement strand
CGGCTAGGCGCGCCGCCAACGCCCGATGCCGACGACCGCGCCCCGGCGCCCCCTCGTCTCACCGGCCTCGGATCCGGCCGCCCCCTCCAACGCCGGCCACCGCGGCCATCGTTTCCGGCCACCTCGACCTCGGGTGCTATAGTGTTCTCCGGCGACCTCGTAATCCGTGCGGATCTCAGATCTGAAAATAAACCCTAGGGTTGACTTTTTCCCTCTCCCTCTAATTTTTTTGTGCAACCTTTGACCTGTCGTATCTCCGCGTTCGTAGCTCCGATTTGGACATATAGTATATCAAAATGTTCGCCTCGACGAGTACATCATTTCATTCCATTGCATTATTTTCATTTGAGCTCATCTTGATGCCCGAAATGCTGTTAGAAGGAGGCCTCATGAGTAAATTGTCAGATCTGCTAGTTCATCTTAGACTTTTGTCATTTTTGCCATGATTATTGTGTGCATGATATGCCTGTGAGTCCTTTATATGTTTTGTTAAGGATTTTGTCTTCTTTTCAGAGGTGAAACCCATGAATTTTTAGGATGTGTGTGGTGACTTGTGCAAGCTTGCAAATTGAGGCACCCGGTAAATCTGTTTTCAGGGACTTAGTAGTTTTCACTACGTCTGGGATTATTTAGTTCATGATGCCATATGTTCTTGTTGTTCCCTAGTGATCCGTGCCTCTTTTGAGGATGATCAGTAAAAGAGTTTTGTTTATCATGATATGCTCTATGCATCCATGTCTTTGTTTGAAATTATGGAGCACACTAGCTTGAGTCAATCGAGCTCTACTTTTGCTTCGTGGTGAATCTGGGCAGATCGTCAACTCGTTTGCGATTTTGCCGATGTTATTGTAGTTGATCCGTGCATGCTATGCCATTGTTCTTGCCATTTCTAGCTAGACTTTTGTGCCTTATTAATGGATGTATGCTTGCCTAGCCATGACTTGCACCGTGGTGAGTGCATCGAGCTCGTTTACATGCCTTCGTGAGTTATATTTCAGCATGTCTCAGTTTTCACTAAGTCTGAAAACTGATTGTGTTTGAGCTATGTTCGTGTGCTTGTTAGTATATTTTGTGAACCCTTTTTGCCCCAGGTCACTTAGGGACTTTTGTTAAGCTTGTTGAGTAGCTCCATGCTATGTTCTTCTTTGTCATAATCAGGTCATTTATCATGTTGTTTTCTTGCTTCGAAGAGGGCTTCGTGGTCTGAAATTTCAAACTAGTGTTAATTTCACCAAGTCTGAAATCTGTTTTGCAATTGCGTTTTTGCCATGCTTGTTTCAACCTCATAATGGATGAATTGGCCGTGGTTCAGTGCTAGTCTTTTGTTATGCATCTTGTGTGCATCCCTGCCATGTATTTTGTTGTCATGTTTGGGTGCTGTAGCATGTTCATTTCATTACATTTAGATGCCTACTTGCCGTAGATCACAGACCGGTGTCATATCTTAAAACGCTTGCCATTTCCAAACCGTAACTCCGATTCCGGCGTTCTTTATATCGTTTTCAAGCGATTTCATCTCATATTTCCGGTGGCACCCTTGGAATTCCAAGTTGAGGCCAGGTTCATGCATTTCCTGTCATATCTTGCATATTGCATCCCGCATCGCATCCCGCATAGCATATCATCATTTCATCATATTGCTTGTTCTTGCACGTGGTTGATTGTATCCTTGTTGCTTGTTTGTCTTGTTTGGGTAGAGCTAGGAGACGAGTTCGCTACTGAGGAGCCCGTTGAGTTTGCTTGTGAGGATCCAGTCAACTCTGACAACTGTGCAGGCAAGATGATCATACCCTCGAAATCACTACTATCTTTGCTATGCTAGTTTGCTCGCTCTTTTGCTATGCCAATGCTACGATGCCTACCTTTTGCTTGTCAGCCTCCCAATTGCCATGTTGAAACTCTAACCCACCATGTCCTAGCAAACCGTTGTTTGGCTATGTTACCGCTTTGCTCAGCCCCTCTTATAGCGTTGCTAGTTGCAGGTGAAGATTGGAGGCCGTTCCTTCTTGGAACATTTACTTACTTGTTGGGATATCATTATATTGCTATGTTATCTTAATGCATCTATATACTTGGTAAGTGTGGAAGGCTCGGCCTCTCGCCTAGTGTTTTGTTCCACTCTTGCCGCCCTAGTTTCCGTCATATCAGTGTTATGTTCCCGGATTTTTGCGTTCCTTACGCGGTTGGGTTATAATGGGAACCCCTTGATATTTCGCCTTGATTAAAGCTTGTCCAGCAATGCCCAACATTGATCTTACCTTTTGCCACCTAGCCTTTTCTTTCCCTTGGGTTCTGCAGACTCAAGGGTCATCTCATTTTAGGCCCCCCACGGGCCAGTGCTCCTCTGAGTGTTGGTCCGAACTGAGCTGCCTGCGGGGCCACCTCGGGGAAACTTGAGGGTTGGTTTTTACTCGTAGCTAGTCTCATCTGAGTGTGCCCTGAGAAAAAGATATGTGCAGCTCCTATCGGGATTTGTCAGCACATTCGGGCGGTGTTGCTGGTCTTGTTTTAACCTGTCGAAGTGTCTTGAATTACCGAGATACCAAGTCTGATCGGAACGTCTTGGGAGGAGGTTTATTCCTTCGTTGACCGTGAGAGCTTGTCATGGGCTAAGTTGGGACTCCCCTGCAGGGATTGAACTTTCGAAAGTCGTGCCCGCGGTTATGGGCAGATGGGAATTTGTTAATGTCCGGTTGTAGATAACTTGAACCTTAATTAATTAAAATGAATCAACTGAGTGTGTTACCGTGATGGCCTCTTCTCGGCGGAGTCCGGGAAGTGGACACGGTGTTGGAGTATTGTTTGCGCAGGTTGTTCTCTAGCTTCTCTCCCGTGCTTTGCATCCTCTTCTCGCTCTCTTTTGCGTATAAGTTAGCCACCATACTTGCTAGTCGCTGGCTGCAGCTCCACATATATTTTGCCTTACCATTCCTATAAGCTTAAATAGTCTTGATCGCGAGGGTGCGAGATTGCTGAGTCCCTGTGACTCACAGATTACTATAACTCCAGATGCAGGTCCAGGTGATTCCGCTCCAGGTGACGAGTACGAGCTCAAGTGGGAGTTCGACGAGGACTCTCAGTGTTACTACGTTTCCTTTCCCGATGATCAGTAGTGGTTCCTAGTTGGGGTTTGATTCGGGGCCGTGTCGCATGTTGGGTTCTCTTCTATTTTGGCACCGTAGTCGGGACATGAGTGTTTTGGATGATGTTATGTTATTTATGTTCTTTGATGTGACATGGCGAGTGTAAGCCAACTATGTTCGTCCCTTTATTATTCATATTACATGGGATGTTGTGAAGATTGCCTAACTTGCGACATGTGCCTTCAATGCGATTATGTCTCTAAGTCGTGCCTCGACACGTGGGAGCTATAGTCGCATCGAGGGTGTTACAATGCAGGAAGGCACATTATGGGAATTCCGCTTCTTCAACACTGTCGGTAGTCAAAATTATTTACACTTGTCTCTTCACCTTTACCACCTTTAAATACTGTGGTTCATCATAGTTAATTGCTGCCTAATTCAGTAATTACTGAACATATTGTACTCGCAACTTTATTTAAGGATTCATTGTTGAACCATTGTGCTGAGAATTTGAATTGCACATTTCGTGTTTCAAAATTTTGAATTAATAATAAATTACAGGCAAAAATAAAAAGTGAACAGACGGTCATGGAACTTTGCAAATGGTTCTGGCAGTAAAAGCGCTTGTGATGGTTAGCCCAATGCCACACAGTTTTCTACATCAAATCATGTGTGATGTAGTTAATGAAAGCAAACAGTTAACCAAGGCAGACCGTGTGTGATAGTTACACCTTTCACACACGAGTGTATACATAAAACCATGTGGGATGTACATCCGAACAGAAACGTTTTCCCTTGATTGACTTTGTGGGATGTGCATAAGAACAAAAATGTATTCCTTGGATTGACTATGTGTGATATACATATGAACGGAAATGATTTTCTGGGATTCACCGTGTGGGATGTACATACCTACGGAAATGATTTTCTTGGATTACCGTGTGGGATGTACATACCTACGAAAATGATAGGGTTTCGATGCCTCGCCCGACCGCACACGGCCCCAGCCTGGGTCCTAGGAGGGCCTATCCCCGATGATTTCTGGGCGGTGTGGGAGGGACACCTTATCGCACACACTCACTTGGCGACGCTTCAAAGTGCCATCGCGAAAAGGGGTTAAAAATCGTTTGTTTAGGACCGACGCGCACCGATGATAGATCAAGTTGGCCAAACAAAACCCAAATATCGGAGATTGTGTGATGCATATCGTATAATCATACCCACGGATACTTGAGGGGACATTGGAGTATCTAGGTGACATTAGGGTTTTGGTTGATTTGTGTCTTAAGGTGTTATTCTAGTATGAACTCTAGGATAGATTGAACGGAAAGAATAGCTTCGTGTTATTTTACTACGGACTCTTGAATAGATCGATCAAAAAGAACAACTTTGAGGTGGTTTCGTACCCTACAATAATCTCTTCGTTTGTTCTCCGCTATTAGTGACTTTGGAGTGACTCTTTGTTGCATGTTTAGGGATAGTTATATGATCCAATTATGTTATTATTGTTGAGAGAACTTGCACTAGGGAAAGTATGGACCCTAGGCCTTGTTTCCTAGCAATGCAATACCGTTTGTGCTCACTTTTATCATTAGTTACCTTGCTGTTTTTATATTTTCAGATTACAAAAACCTATATCTACCATCCATATTGCACTTGTATCACCATCTCTTCATCGAACTAGTGCACCTATATAATTTACCATTGTATTGGGTGTGTTGGGGACACAAGAGAATCTTTGTTATTTGGTTGCAGGGTTGTTTGAGAGAGACCATCTTCATCCGACGCCTCCCACGGATTGATAAATCTTAGGTCATCCACTTGAGGGAAATTTGCTGCTGTCCTACAAACCTCTGCACTTGGAGGCCCAACAACGTCTGCAAGAAGAAGGTTGTGTAGTAGACATCAATTTTCAATGGGATCACATCATTAGAGAATGTTGTGATTGACATGACCCATTCGTTAGCTTAGCACTATGATCGTTTAGTTTATTGCTATTGCTTTCTCCATAACTTATACACGTTCCTATGACCATGAGATTATGCAACTCCCGAATACCGGAGGAACACTTAGTGTGCTGTCAAACATCACAACGTAACTGGGTGATTATAAAGATGCTCTACAGGTGTCTCCGATGGTGTTTGTTGAGTTGGCATAAATCAAAATTAGTATTTGTCACTCCGATTGTCGGAGAGGTATCTCTGGGCCCTCTCGATAATGCACAACACTATAAGCCTTGCAACCAATGTGACCAATGAGTTTGTTACGGGATGTTGCATTACGGAGCGAGTAATTAGACTTGTCGGTAACGAGATTGAACTAGGTATGATGATACTGATGATCGAATCTCGGGCAAGTAACATATCGATGAGAAAGGGAACAACATATGTTATTATGCGGTTTGACCGATAAAGATCTTCATAGAATATGTAGGAACCAATATGAGCATCCAGGTTCCACTATTGGTTATTGACCAGAGATGAGTCTCGGTCATGTCTACATAGTTCTCGAACCTGTAGGGTCCGCACGCTTAATGTTCGATGATGATCGGTATTTTGACTTTATGTGTTTTGATGTACAGAAGGTATTTTGGAGTCCTGAATGAGATCACGGACATGACGAGGAGTCTCGAAATGGTCGAGGTCGAGAAATGAAGATTGATATATTGGATGACTATATTCAGACACCGGAATGGTTCCGAGGTGTATCGAGTATTTACTGGAGTACCGGGGGGTTACCGGACCCCCCCGGGGAGTTAATGGGCCTTCATGGGCCATAGTAGAAGAGAGGAAGAGGCGGCCACCTGGTGGGGCGCCCCCCCCCAAGCCCAATCCGAATTGGGGAAGGGGGTCGGCCCCCCTTTTCCTTGTCTCCCTCTTCCCCTTCCTCCCCCCTCCTAGTTGGAGTAGGAAAGGGGGGAACCCTACTCCTAGTAGGAGTAGGAATCAACCCTTGGGGAGCGCCCTAGGAGGCCGCCCTCCCCTCCTCCACTCCTTTATATACGGGGGAGGGGCACCCCATAGACACAAAAGTTGATCTTAGCCGTGTGCGGTGCCCCCTCCACAGATTTCCACCTCGATCATATTATCGTAGTGCTTAGGCGAAGCCCTGCGTCGGTAACTTCATAATCACCGTCAACATGTCGTCGCGCTGACGAAACTCCCCTACGGCCTCAGCTGGATCTAGAGTTCGAGGGACGTCATCGAGCTAAATGTGTGCGGATCGCGGAGGTGCCGTGCGTTCGGTACTTGATCGGTTGGATCGCGAAGACGTTCGACTACATCAACTGCGTTACTTAACGCTTCCGCTTTCGGTCTACGAGGGTACGTGGACACACTCTCCCCGCTCGTTGCAATGCTTCTCCTAGATAGATCTTGCGTGATCGTAGGAAAATTTTGAAATACTACGTTTCCCAACACCTCGCGAGGTGCATCTTGCATAGATATCTCCGATCCTCGGCAGCCAGCCTGGTGAGGCCGCCCCTCAGGGAGATCTTGGTGTCGTCCACCTCCTGAGGCTTGGCCCCTCGCGAGGGTCTTGGGTTGTTGTTGCTGAAGCTGGGCTGTACCGGGCCGTCGTCGGAGCCACGCTGTGTGCCGCAGGCAGGCAAGTCCGGGTACCCCCATTCCCATGACGCCGATAGTAGCCCCAAGTCGCACTCGAGATTGGCTTCGAGGCGAAGCCAAAGGGCAAGTGTGGAGCGCCGCGGGCCCCAACCGCCTGTGGCCTCGGTTGACGCATGGCGATTAATGGGATGTGGGCGCCTCTGCTTCCCCATGCTGCCTCGACAACCGTTCGACTTCATGAGACCCTGCTGCATGTATAGAAAACCATAATTACACACGATCGTGGAGGCCGGCAGTTGGCCTCCTTCTGGATATAAATGAGGGGAGAGGCGGAGCCCCCTTGCTCATCTTTGTCTTCTCGCCACCCGCTCCTTCTTCCTCCTACTAGCCTTACTGACTTTATCGGATCTAGGGTTCCGGCAGACCCTTGAGGTTCGAACACTAGGGTGCGCGCGAAGGTTTTCTCCCTATCGATCCACGCCCTAGCTCTCTAAGATCTCGCAGACGAACACGACAAACTCTCAACACAGAAAGACACAAGATTTATATTGGTTCGGGCCACCGTTGTGGTGTAACACCCTACTCTAGTGTGGTGGTGGTGGATTGCCTCTTGGGCTAATGACGAACAGTACAGAGGGAAGAACAGCCTCCTGAGGTCGAGGTGTTCTTGTGTTTGGTGAGCTTGTGTGTGTGAGGATCGGAATCAGCTGCCGACTTGTGATGGTGTCGATCCGATGCCCCTCATGGTGGTGGCTAGTTCTACTTATATAGGCCCCGGTCCTCTCCCAAAATATTGAGCGGGAAGGGATGCCACAATGGCCAATTCGAAAGGGGACAACTAGTACAAGCTATCCTGACAAAAGGTGGTCTTCGCCTGCAAAAGGCTCTGGTGATGACGCCGTCTTGGGCTCCATGGTGACCTCCGTCTTGTCGTCCTTATGGTCCTGGTATCATTGCACCAATATGGAAACCTTTGCTTGATGCCTCGGTACTCCACGTCTGCGCTTGCCACCTTAGCACCAAAGAGGAAACAAGGACGCTGCACGCGCTGACGCTCGCCTGGCCTCGATCATCATGGCTCACGTCACGAGGACCTCGCGACGTTTACCTTGCCTTGATCTCTCCGCCCCTTGGGAGCCTGCCTGGCGAGGCCGCTCTTGAGGAGGTCTTGTGTCATTCGCCCCGCGAGGCTTGGCCCCTCGCGAGGGTCTTGATGTCTTGTCGATGAAGATGGGCCGTATGAACCTGCCAGCCCAGCCACGCCGTGGGCCGCAGGCAGGCATGTCTGTGGACCCCCGTTCCCAGAACACCGACAGTAGCCCCCGGGCCCGAGGCGCACTCAGGCTTGGCTTTGAGGCGAAGCGAAAGGGTCAAGCGTAGAGCGCCACGGGCCCCCAAAGCATGCGGCCTCGGCTGACGCGTGGCGGTTGATTGGACGTGGGCGTCTCCGCTTCACCATGCTGCCTTTGAACCCGCCTGGCTATGCAGCTCTCGCAACCCACACAGTTATTCTCACAATGCGCAAGCCTTGCTCCCTTGGTCCTTCTGCTTCCTCGAGACTCTACTCCTCCTCTCCAATCTGAGCTGCATGCCACCTGCTTCACTGCCATGGCACCGAAACAAGCAGACAAGGGGAAGAAGCCTCTGTCCTCGCCTGGTTCGCCTCCAGCCGCCGAGCCTGTAGTCGGCCGGTCCTTGGTGCTCAACGACAAGGCCATGGACAAGGTGCTCCCGTGCTCGCCACCAGTTTCAACGAGTGGGGGGAGACGGTGGCTTGGCCTGCGTCTCGTGCTCGTATTGCTCAGGCGGTCACCGAGGTCCCAATCTTCATTGATGTCCTCTGGGCAGGCCTGACCCCCCTTCTCTGCCTTCTTCAACGCGGTGCTCGAACATTACCAGATCCATGTGCTGCATCTCGACCCCCAATCCATGACTCTCCTCGCTGTCTTCGCCTTCATGTGTGACTGATCCCCGGCACCCTCCGTGGGCATTGCTCCCTCCGTGGCCCTTCTCCGCCACTTCTTCTCACTTCATCTGACTGATCCCTGGCAAAGCTCGGGGTACATAAGCTTCCAGGACGTGGCTGTGACGGCTGGCGTGGGGATCGACTTTGAGCTTCGTCCATCGACGCCGGTGTGCTCAGCCTCTGCTCCAGGCCCCGTCAGGGCCCGCTGTTCCCCACTCTGGGTGGGACCATGAGAGGCTCGCGAGCCCCCGTCTTGCCCCTGTCTGGTTCAGGCTAAGGATGTTCCATGGCGTGACCGTGCCGATGGTGGTGAAGGAGTTCATCAAGCGCCGGGTCGCTCCGCTTCAACGCCATTCTCATCCGATGTGGACCTTGCTCAACAGTCAGGACCACATGAGGCTTCAGGAGTCCGGGCTCCCCCTTGGGGCGTGATAAACAGTGCTCAAGGTCCTAACAGGTGTCTCTTTGCCGGATGACTTGCCTGGGAAGAACTGTCTGCTCTACCGATGCAGGAAGAAAGCCGAATTCGCTGGTGGCATGCCTTCCTTCGAAGAGTGGGGGCTGCGTCCGGACGGCCTGGTGGGATCCCGTGAGAACCCTGCCAGCGTGGTTCCCATCTTGGTTCCTATTGTCGAGCTCGCCCCGAATGTGGTTGCATGGGGACAAGCGCCACCAGAGGATGGCGGATCGAGCGCTGATGTGCAGACGCTGCCCGGGGCTCCTGAGGCATCGTCCTCAGGATCCCGTGATCCTGGGTCGCCGGTAGCTGAGGCGATGTAGCACGCGGCTCCCAAGGCCGAAACTCCGGAGGCCTCGGGAGGTCGTGGTGAGATGGCGCCCGACCGTTCTGTGCAGCCAGGCACCCCTGAAGCTGTCCTCTTGAGCACTTCTCCAACTACTACCCACACTGGTCGCCACGTTCAGTGCTTCGGCCGGCTTTGCCTGGACTTCAAGGAGTTCCGCAAGAGGAAAGGATCTCCAAGCGGCAGTGATACCTTCGGGACATTGAAGCGACGAAAGTACATTGCAGTTGACGAGTAAGTATCTTATCTTTGTGATCTTCTGTGTGCCGCCTTCCTTCCCTAACGATTGTCCCCTCAGGACCCCTTCTGCCGAGGCCATGAAGCCTCCTGAGAAGCAGCTCCCTCTCATCCCGTCGCACCCGCCAAGCTCCAGTGTCGTAGGTTCGGTCGCCGCATATGGCATGGGGTCAGTCGTGGGGGTTGGTTCGTCATCAAGGCGCCCCGAGCTTGGGCCTTCGTCGTCCTTTCTTCGTGGCCTTGCTCGGAGCGCAGCAGGCGTGCCAAGGGCTCCTCCCCTGGTCATGGTCGGCAGCTGGTTGTCCCCGTTCCCGGGGTCTTCTTCAAGCAACGGGACCTGCTCGGTTTGGGCCCATCGCGAGGGCCGGTCGGCGCCAGGGGCCGCGCCAGCCCGCAGCCCCCTGCCGAGAGAAGGTGCTCCACGCCGGGCATCGCCCACAACCCCTGTAGCAGAGGATGAGATGGGTTGTGCGCTTGAGTTCGAGCGCGGGCGGAGCGTCGTTCGTCACGAGCTCTTCCAGGAGGCGATGGGCGCGATGGACCGACTTGGTGAAGAACTTGAGGGTGTCGACGCGCGCCATGAGGCCAAGGGTCTTCGATTGGCGGAGGAGTGGCACAAGTTGAAGGTGGCCATCAACCTCGGGATCCACCAGCGTAAACTGGACAATGCGAAGGCCGACGCCTCCCTTGCGGCCTCCCGTGAAGCCTGCTCCCGAGCTCTGGAGGAGGCTTGTGAAGCTGACCGCCGTCGTGAGGCTTTGGAGAAGCGCGCGTGGGAGCTCCACACCTAGAGTGCGTCCCTCGAGCAGCAAGTGGAGGCGCGCAAGGCCGCCCTCGCGGCTCTAAGGGGGACGCCTACCGAGGAAGATGAGGTCTGGAAGCGAGAAGAGGTGCTGGCTCTGGAAGCCATGGAGCGCAGCCTTGAGTTTGAGCAATTGGAGACAAGGGAGCGTCAAGTTGCCCAAGCGGAGGATGCCGTTGGGGCTCGCGAGGCCCGAGTCCAGGAGGAAGTCGACTGTCGGGTGGCCGAGGTTCGCGCGGATCTTGAAGGTCAGCACACCTTGAAGCTAAAGCTTGCGGGAACTGTGGCAGTGGGCAGGACCGCCGCTCTCCGGCCTAGGTCAGATGAGGCGGAGAGGCGTGAGGAGGCCACGGCCGCCGCCCTGGTCACGGCGCAGGCGGACTTGGCCTCCACCCGTGCCGAGCTGCTTTCTCTTCAGAGGCGGGTTGACGACGTCGAGGCCGTCGCGCGGCAAAACAGGGAGGATGTCCTTCAACGGCGGACGCTGAAGCGCAAGCACGCCCCCATGCTTCAGGGTCTCCGGAGCAGGGCTAATGCCGCCCTGGGCTTCATCTGTGACGAGAATGCACCGCCTCCCCACTCGGATGACTACGCCAGTCACCTGACCTTCTTCACCAACATGGTGACGCGCCTGGAAGCCCGGTCTAACAGGGCTCGCCAGCTCGTGGAGGAGAGAAGTCACAGTCTGCTCGAGCGCGCATTCTCCCGCGTCTTCAGCCACCTCCGGAACATTGACCTTGACTTTGATTTTGATGCAGCTATCGCTCCCACGCTGAAAGCCATCCAGGGCAACTTGGCGCGGTGGGTTGAAGACCACGTGGATGCGCTGGTCGTGGCCATCGCTTCTGATGAGGACGGAGTTGTGGTTGCGGCGGATGCAGGCAAAGTGGTTGATGATGGCGTCATCGACACCGGCGAAGGTGGAGGCAACGCGAGCGATGGTGACAGCGATGCCAGCAGCGCGTCTGAAGATGACATGGGGGATGCGGCGAGAGACGTATCCAGCTGATTCCCTGTTTCCCTGTTATTTATCCTGTAAAAACTTGGGCGTGGCCCTAGAAGACTGTAAGAGCATTTTGAGAGGGGAGCCCCTCATGTAAACTAGGGATGTCAATGGGGACAATCCCCTATGGGGATACCTACAACATCCCCATCCCCATCTATTCCCTATCATCCCATCCCCATCCCGTTTACATGATTGGGGATGAAATTTCCCCATACCCATGCCCCACTGGGGAACGGGGCCCCATTAGGGTCCCCATCCCCATAAACAAATACTCATATACATAATATGACACCCTATAATCAACATAAATAAATGGTGTTGTCCTTGTCCTGCTAATGCCTATCTAGGTCGTACTTACTTCTTGGTCATGGTGGCAGCTGAGGTGAGGACATGAGATAGGTTTAAGGTTTTTTCAGAGCTTTTTTTGTTTTCGCAAGTTTGTTTGTGAATATTTTAAGGTTGACCGCTGTGTCACAGTTACTAACCTGGTCCCCGATGGGTCTTGGGTCTGGGGAATAGGATATCATCCCCATCCCCGTTGTACCCTATGGGGAATAAATTAGTTTTGTAAATATCCCCATGGGGATGTTTTTCTCCCATCCCCACCCCCTAATAGATGAAATCCCCATGGGTTTGGCGGGTATGGGGCCCCATTGACATCTCTAATGTAAACAATAGTAGTTTTTATCCTTTCCCGCTAAAATGAGTTTGCGTTTTCGTGAGCTTTAGCACGCCGAGACAAGGGTCTCGTTACGGTTTTACCTTAGCTTTCGTAAGCCCAAACTGGCCTGAGGGATTGCAGGCTCTTGAGGAACCCTTGACGCGTCTTTCGCCGTGCCCGAGAGGGCCGTGTGACAAGTGAGCGGCCGCCATGGCTCGACATGCGTGTGGTTCATGTGCTTCATGCTCAGCCTGGCTCACGAGGGGCCCGCGAGGGGGGAGTGACTGGCGTGAACTCCAAAATAAGGCAAGAACGAGACTGCAGAAACAACTCGAACGAGAAAAGGCATCCCCCCGCGTGCATCAAATAAAAAATTGACTTCAACTTAAATCCAAATCCAGAAAGCAAGGTTACAGAAAAGAGATCCAAAGCAAATGGCCATGTCCGGCGCCTAGTCTAGTATTCGACATCTTCTCACCAGCGCAGAGCTAAGTGCTGCCACTAGGCATGGGAGGGAGCCCCCGAGGCCCGAGGGCGGCTCTCCGGAGACTCCGGGGCGTGTACAGGCCCACTCATTATTACGTGAGAGTGTCACGGGCAACGATCTTCACAGGCACAGGGCCTTGCTTCACAGGAACCGGCCTTGCTTCATATCACCAGGTGAGGGCCCCGCCTTGCGCCACCCTCTACCGCCGCTAGGACGACCGGAAGCCTGGACGGCCCAGCGAGGGCAGAGGGCACGCCTGCGGCGCCCTCGGCGACCACGGGTCCTTTGCCGGGGGAAAGGTCACGGTCGCCACCCCGGTAGAGGGCCTACCTCCGGGTGTTGCCTTGCTCCCCGCGACTCAGGGAATGGCCTTGCTCCTGCCCCCTTCCGTGCAAGCCCCAGCGGGTTTCTCCTATTGGGGCAGGCATCGCCGTGTCGGAGCCACCATTTGGTGTCGTAGCCTGGTTCATCTATGACTCATGATTAGCATAAGCTTGCTCCTGAGGGACTAGTGGTACCATGTATCTGTTGTCGACGGCACGGTTGGCGGGGCTCTCCAGCGGCTCTTGGAAGGCTTCAGCTCCCAATGCATCCTCCTCTCACGAGCCGGGGTCACCATCCGACGTGTACTCCTGGTCCATCATGCGGGGCACATAGGCTTCCGGGGCTGTCACCCCAAACACCTCGCCGTAGTGCCCCATGCTCCACGTCGCTTGACCCAGCGCGGCGTCCTGAGGGTGATAGCGCGACGCCTCTCTAGGGCCATGGGGGGCAACGCTTGTGCCCATGCTCATCATAGGCGGCGCGGGGGCAACAGGGCCCCCGGCGCTGCCGGCCGCCCTGGTGATGGCGAAGCCCCCGAGCGCTCCCGAGAGGGCGCGGCCGCGGCCTGGCCCGTCGTGAGGTCCATTAGCGACTTGGGACGAAACCAGGTAGCAGAAAGGCGGTACTCCTGATGCCGCCGCATCCAGCAGCTCATCGACACGTTCCAGCAGTTCGTCGCGTCCCCTCTCCATCAGCCGGCACCGCAGCAACTCCCGTGCCACCGTGAGCACGGCCCATATGTTCTCCTGCTCCCGTCGGGTGTGTGGCGCCGTTGCTGTGGCGTGGCTTGCGGCCATTGCAATGGCTCGCGCTTGTTGTGGAGTGGGGTGGATAACGCCTGGCCGTGCCGCCCGCGCCCCTCAGCGTTTGCGCTGCCTCGAGCGCGGGGTTGAGATCTTCATGGGCAGGTGGCACCGCCCGGGCTGCCAGGCTGCCCATTGGTCGGAGTCAGCCCTTGGGTTGCTGGACATCTGGGCAACAGAGCTTCGACGGGTCAATTGGTGGGGAAGAGTCTCCGGCGCACCCCTACCCGGCGCGCCAAATGTCGGATCTGGGGTTCCGCAGACCCTTGAGGTTCGAACACTGGGGTGCGCGCGAAGGTTTTATCCCTATCGATCCACGCCCTAGCTCTCTAAGATTTCGCAGAGGAACACGACGAACTCTCAACATAGAAATACATAAGATTTATACTAGTTCGGGTCACCGTTGTGGTGTAACACCCTACTCCAGTGTGGTGGTGGTGGATTGCCTCTTGGGCTAATGATGAACAATATAGAGGGAAGAACAGCCTCCTGAGGTCGAGGTGTTCTTGTGTTTGGTGAGCTTGTGTGCGTGAGGATCGGATTCAGTTTCCGACTGTCAGCGTTCTGGGAACGGGGGTCCCCAGACTTGCCTGCCTGCGGCCCGCGGCGTGGCTGAGCCCGCAGGCCGTACGACCCGTCTTCACTAACAAAGCATCCAAGACCCTCGCGAGGGGCCAAGCCTCGTGAGGCGGACGACACAAGACCTCCTCTGGAGTGGCCTAGCTAGGCAGGCTCACGAGGACCGGAGATATCAAGGCAAGGCAAACCTCACGAGGCTCTTGTGACGTGAGCCATGACGATCGGCACCAGGCGGGCACCAGCGCACGCAGCGTCCTTGTTTCCTCTTTGGTACAAAGGGGGCAAGTGCAACCGCGGAGTACCGATGCATCAGGCAAAGGTTGTCATTCCGGTGCAACAAGACCAAGACCACAGACTGCAAGACAGAGGTGATCGTGGAGCCCAAAGCAGCGTCACCACCAGAGCTTTGTGCAGGCGAAGACTACTTTTGTCAGGATAGCTTGTACTAGCTGTCCCCCTTCAAATTAGCCCGCCATTGTTGGCTCCCTTCCCGCTTGATATTTCGGAAGAGGACCAGGGCCTCTATAAATAGGACTAGCCACCACAGTGGATGGGGGAACATCATCTTAGCTCGAGGAGAGGCCATAGAGAAGAGACACACAAGTTCATACGCATAAGAACACCTCAACCTCAGGAGGCAGTTCTTCCTTTGTACTGTCCATCATCAGCCCAAGAGGCAATCCACCACCACCACACTGGAGTAGGGTATTACACCACAATGGTGGCCCGAACCAGTATAAACCCTGTGTCTTTCTATGTTGCAAGTTCGTCGAGTTCGTCCGCAAGATCCTAGCGAGTTAGAGCATAAATTGGTAGGAGGGAAAGACTTCGCGCGCACCCTAGTGTTCAAACATTAAGGGCGGAACCCC
Source organism: Triticum dicoccoides (assembly GCF_002162155.2). Lineage (NCBI taxonomy): Eukaryota > Viridiplantae > Streptophyta > Magnoliopsida > Poales > Poaceae > Triticum > Triticum dicoccoides. The sequence continues at coordinate 183,300,839 of NC_041388.1, read as the reverse complement.
ACATCCGACATTTGGCACGCCAGGTAGGGGTGCGTCGGAGCCTCTTCTCGGCCAATCAGCTCTCCGACGTTCAGCGGCAATGATGTCTGGCGACCCAAGAGCCGGGTCCGACCGCTGGGCAGCCTGGCCGGCCCGGACGGTGCCGCCTGCCATGAAGATCTCGAACTCCCACCCCAGGCGGTGCGGGCGCCACCAAGCTCCGCCGGGCGTGGACAGCGCGGCCAGGCATCATCCACCCTCACCCCACGGCAAGCACGAGCCGTGGCGAGAGCAGCGAGTCACGCCGCTACAACGGCGCCGCACTCACGGCGGGAGCAAGCGAACATGCGGGCCGCACTCGCAGTGGAAAGGGAGCTGCTGCGATGCAGGCTGATGGAGAGCGGCCGGGACACACTGCTTGAGCGTGTTGCTGAACTGCTGTACGCAGCGGCGTCGGGAGCGCCACCCTTCAGCTATCAACTCCCCCAGGCCAATGCAAGGTCGCGCGGCGAGCCTCACCACATCTGCGCACCATCGACTATGCCCGGGGGCTTCAACAACATCAGCACGGCTGGTGGCATAGGGGGCTCCAACCCCCCCCCCCATGCCGCCCTCGACAAGCACGAGCGCAACCTTCACCCCCCATGATCCCGGCCGGATGCCATATCATCATCCCCAGGACGCCATCATGGGCGGAGCAACAAGGAGCATGGGGCACCACGATGAGGTGTTCGGGGTGATGGCCCCGGAAGCCTACGTGCCTCGCATGATGGACCAAGGGTACACACCAGAGGACGATATTGGCTCATTCATTGGAGAAGATTGGGGAGAAGGATCACTAGGAGTTGAAGCCTTCCAAGAGCCAGCGGAGAACCACGGCGATCGCGCCGGCGACGGCAACTACAGGCTACCGGTAACCTCTCAGGAACAGGCTTACGCTAACCATGGGATACAGATGAATCGGGTTGCAGCACCGATCGACGACCCCGGCACGGCGGCACCCGTCTCAACAAGGGAGACACGCTGGGGGCCACCGAGAGGGACAATAAGTCCCCTCCCCAAGGCACGCAAAACTAGGGGACAACCGAAGGTAGGCCCTCTGCCGGGGTGGCTTCAACGACCCTTCCCCCGGTAGAGGACCCGTGGTCGCTGAGGGAACCACCGGCATCCTCTTTCCCTCCTTTGTGTCGTCCTGGTCTCCGATCGGCTCAAAGGAGGTCAAGAGTGGCGCAAGGCGGGGCCCTCGTCTGGCGATATGAGCAAGGCCGGTACCTGCGAAGAAGGCTCGGTGCCTGTGAAGCTCGCCGCCCGTGACACTCTCACGTAATAATGAGTTGGGGCTGTACACGCCCCGGAGTCTCAGGAGCGCCGGCCTCAGGCCGTGGGGCTCCCTCCCATGCCTAGTGGGCAGCACTTAGCTCCGCGCTGGTGAGAAGACTTGAAGACCCGAAGACTAGACTAGGTGCGAGACGCGTCCTTTTGCTTTGGATCTCTCTTTCTGTCGCTTTGCTTTCTGATTCTAGACTTAAGTTGAAGCTGAATTTTTATCGTTGCGCACGGGGGGTGCCTTTTCTCGTTCGAGCCATTTTTCGCCTTCTGGATCTTGTTTGGTTTGGGCTCATGTCCGTCGCCTCTCCCTCGCAAAGATCCTCGCGAGCCAGACCGCGCAGAGCACGCGCTAGCACTACGCCTGGTGCTCACCCCTTGCGGCCCCCCCCTTCAAACAGGGCGATAAGCTCCGCAGGATTCTCAGGAACTCGTCGCCTCACGACCCAGCCCTAAGCAAGCGCTGACTAAGGTAATTCACGTTGGGAAATTCACCCCTAGCTTCATGAGCTCACGAGGACACATACCCACATCGCAAAGGAAAGTAAAAAAACTACGATTTGCTTACACGAGGGGCTCCCCCTCTCAAAATGCTCTCACAAGTTTTCCAAGGGCCATGCCCGAGTTTTGCATGCAGAATAAAACAATAGGATAATATGGGAACAGCAAGAGATATTGCTCGCTACGTCGTCCGTCGACGCGTCGCTCGCATCGTCATCACCTTCGTCGGAATCGTCGCCACCGCCATCACCGTCGTTGACCACGTCACCTTCGTCTGCGACGACCACGACCCCATCGTTCTCCAGGTGAAGGCCCTGACCAACGCGTCGAGATGATCCTCTACCCATCGCGCCAAGTCACCCCGGACGGCAATGGGCACAGGAGCAATGGCGGCATCAAAGTCGAAGTTAGGGTCGGCGTCCAGAAGGTGGTTCAATACACGGGGGAAGGCGCGCTAAAGCAGGCCACGACCCCTCTCCTCCACAAGCTACCGAGCTCTGGCAGATTGAGCCTCCAGGCGCGTCACCACCTCGGTGAAGAAGGTCAGGTGGCTAGCGTAGTGACTTGAGTGAGGGGTCGGGGCGTTCTCGTCGCAGATATAACCCAGGGCGGTGTTGGCCTTGTTCCGAAGGTCTTGAAGCATAGGAGCATGCTTGCGCTCCAGCGTTCGGCGTTGGAGCACTTCCTCTCTGTTTTGCCGAGTGATGGCCTCGGCGTCTTCAATTCTTCTCCGGAGGGAAAACAACTCAGTGCGGGCAGAGGCCAGGTCTGCCTGTGCCATAACCAGGGCGGCGGTTGTGGCCTCAACACTCCTCTCGGCCTCGTCCAACTTGGGCCTGAGGGCGGCAGCCCTGCCCGCGCCCTCCTATCTAGCGAGCTCCACCCTCAAGCCATACATGCCCTCCAAATCAGCGCGAACCACGGCAACCCGGCGATTGATCTGTTCTTCGACTCTGGCCTCGCAGGCCCCGACGGCATCTTTAGCTTGAGTGACTTGACGCTCCCTTGTCTCCAGTCGTTCGAGCTCGAGGCTGCGCTCCACGGCATCCAGGGCCAGCGTCTCCTCGCGCCGCCAGACCTCCTCTTCCTCCGCAGGCGTCCCCCTTATCGAGGCAAGGGCGGCCCCGCGCACCTCGACTTGCTGCTCAAGGGCAGCGCTCTAGGCCTGGAGCTCCCACGCACACTCCTCCGCAGCCTCGCAGCGGCGATTGGCCTCGTGAGCTTCCTCCAAAGCTCACGAGCGGGCCTCATTGGCAATCTTGAGGGACGCCTCAGCCTCCGCGTTCTCGAGGTCGCGATGATAACGGCCAAGGTTGATGGCCACTCGCAGCTTACGCTGCTCCTCCACCAACCGAAGACCTTTGGCCTCAAGACGAGAGTCGACGCCAGCAAGCTCTTCACCAAGGCGGTTCATCGCGCCCATCACCTCCTGGAAGAGTTCGTGGCGGACCATGCTGCGCCCACGCTCGAGCTTGAATGCTCGCCCCATCTCGTCCTCCACCTCGGGGGCTGCGGGTGGAGCATCAAGTGGCGCGCCATCTCCCGGTTGGGGGCTGGGGGCTGGCGCGGCCCCAGGCAAGGTACTTACTCGTCGATGGTGATGCACAACGCGGTGGGCATTGCTCCCTCCGTGGCCGTTCTCTGCCACTTCTTCTCGCTGCATCTAACTGATCCCCGGCAAAGCTCGGGGTACGTAAGCTTCTAGGCCGTGGTTGTGACGACTAGCGCGAGGATCGACTTCGAGCGTCGTCCATCGACGCGCGAGTTTCGGACACGATGGGTATTTGTCGACGCCGGTGTGCTCAGCCCTTTGCTCCAGGCCCCGTCAGGGCCCGCCGTTCCCCACTCTGGGTGGGGCCACGAGAGGCTCGCGAGCCCCCGTCTTGCCCCTGTCTAGTTCAGGCTAAGGATGTTGAAGAACCGCGGCATGACCGCGCCGATGGTGGTGAAGGAGTTCATGAAGCATCGGGTCGCTCCGCTTCAACGCCATTCTCGTCCGATGTGGACCTTGCTCAACAATCAGGACCACATGAGGCTTCAGGAGTCCGGGCTCCCCCTTGGGGCGCGGCAAACGGTGCTCAAGGTCCTGACAGGTGTCTCTTTGCCGGACGACTTGCCTGGGAAGAACTGTCTGCTCTAAGGAGCAGGAACATACCCAAATTCGCTGCCGGCATGCCTTCCTTCGAAGAGTGGGGGCTGCATCCGGACGGCCTGGTGGGATCCCGTGAGAACCCTGCCAGCGTGGTTCCCATCTTGGTTGCTGTTGTCGAGCTCGTCCTGAATGTGGGCGCGGGGGGACAAGCGCCACCAGAGGCTGGCGGCTCGAGCGCTGATGTGCAGATGCCGCCCGGGGCTCCTGAGGCATCGTCCTCAGGATCCGGTGATCCTGGGTCGCTGGTAGCTAAGGCGATGCAGCAGCGGCTCCCAAGGCCGAAACTTCGGAGGCCTCGGGTGGTCATGGTGAGACGGCGCTCGGCCGTTCTGTGCAGCCAGGCACCCCAGACGCTGTCCTCTTGAGCACTTCCCCGGCTACTACCCGCACTGTCCGCCATGTTCACTGCTTCGGCCGGCTTTGCCTGGACTTTGAGGAGCTCCGCAAGAGGAAAGGATCTCCAAGCGGCAGCGGTACCTTCGGGCCGTTGAAGCGACGAAAGTACATTGCCGTTGAGGAGTAAGTATCTTATCTTGGTGATCTTCTGTGTGCCGCCTTCCTTCCCTGACGATTGTCCCCTCAGGACCCCTTCTACTGAGGCCGTGAAGAATCCTGAGAAGCAGCTCCCTCTCATCCCGTCGCACCCACCAAGCTCCAGTGCCGCAGGTTCGGGCGTCGCATATGGCCTGGTGTCAGTCGTGGGGGTCGGTTCATCATCAAGGCGCCCCGAGCTTGGGCCTTCGTCGTCCTTTCTTCGTGGCCTTGCTCGGAGCGCAGCAGGCGTGCCAAGTGCTCCTCCCCTGGTCATGGTCGGCAGCTGGTTGTCCCCATTCCCGGGGTCTTCTTCAAGCAGCGGGACCTGCCTGGTTTGGGCCCCTCGCGAGGGCCGGTCGGCGCCAGGGGCCGCGCCAGCCCCCAGCACCCTGCCGAGAGGAGACGATCCATGCTGGGCGTCGCCCACAGCCCCTGTAGCAGAGGGCGAGATGGGTCGTGTGCTTGAGTTTGAGCGCGGGCGGAGCGTCGTTCGTCACGAGCTCTTCCAGGAGGCGATGGGCGCGATGGACCGACTTGGCGAAGAACTTGAGGGTGTCGACGCACACCTTGAGGCCAAGGGTCTTCGATTGGCGGAGGAACGCACAAGCTGAAGGTGGCCATCAACCTCGGGAGACACCAGCGTAAACTTGACAATACGAAGGACGAGGCCTCCTTTGCGGCCTCCCGTGAAGCCTGCTCCCGAGCTCTGGAGGAGGCTCGTGAAGCTGACTGCCGTCATGAGGCTGCAGAGAAGCACGCGTGGGAGCTCCACGCCTGGAGTGCGTCCCTCGAGCAGCAAGTGGAGGCACACAAGGCCGCCCTTGAGACACTAAGGGGGACGCCTGCCGAGGAAGATGAGGTTCGAAAGCGGAAGAGGCGCTGGCTCTGGAAGCCGTGGAGTGCAGCCTCAAGCTTGAGCAACTGGAGACGAGGGAGCGCCAAGTTGCCCAAGCGAAGGATGCCGTCGGGGCTTGCGAGGCCCGAGTCCAGGAGGAAGTCGACCGCCGGGTGGCCGAGGTTCGCGCGGATTTTGAAGGTCAGCACGCCTTGAAGCTAAAGCTTGCGGGAACTGTGGCAGCGGGCAGGACCGCCGCTCTCCGGCCCAGGTCAGATGAGGCGGAGAGGCGTGAGGAGGCCACGCCGCCGCCCTGGTCACGGCACAGGCGGACTTGGCCTCCGCCTGTGCTGAGCTGCTTTCTCTTCAGAGGCGGGTTGACGACGCCGAGGCTGTCGCGCGGCAAAACAGGGAGGAAGTCCTTCAATGGCGGATGCTGAAGAGCGAGCACGCCCCCATGCTTCAGGGTCTCCGGAGCAGGGCTAATGCCGCCCTGGGCTTCATCTGTGACGAGAATGCACCGCCTCCCCACTCGGATGACTACGCCAGTCACCTGACCTTTGTCACCAACGTGGTGACACGCCTGGAAGCCCGGTCTAACAGTGCTCGCCAGCTCGTGGAGGAGAGAAGTCGCAGTCTGCTCGATCATGCATTCTCCTGCGTCTTCAGCCACCTCCGGAACATTGACATCGACTTCGATTTTGATGCAGCTATCGCTCCCGCGCCGGAAGCCATCCGGGGCGACTTGGCTCGGTGGGTTGAAGACCACGTGGATGCACTGGTCGTGGCCATCGCTTCTGATGATGACGGGGTTGTGGTTGCGGCGGATGCAGGCGAAGTGGTTGATGATGGCGTCGTCGACACCGGCGAAGGCGGAGGCAACGCTAGCGATGGTGACAGCGATGCCAGCGGCGCGTCTGAAGATGACATGGGGGATGCGGCGAGCAACGTATCCAGCTGTTTCCCTGTTATTTATCCTGTAAAAACTTGGGCGTGGCCCTAGAAGACTGTAAGAGCATTTTGAGAGGGGGAGCCCCTCATGTAAACAATAGTAGTTTTTATCCTTTCGCGCTAAATTGAAGATCACCAAGGAGATCACCAAGGAGAGGTACTTACTCGTCGATGTCGATGTACTTCCGTCGCTTCAACGGTCCGAAGATGCTGCCACCGCTAGGGGATCCCTTCCTCTTGCGGAGCTCCTTGAAGTCCACGCAAAGGCGACCGAAGCGCTGGACGTGACGTCCGTAGTGCGGCGGAGCCGAAGAAGAACCAAGAGGGATGGCTTCAGGGGAGCCCTGCTGCAGCGAACAGCCCGGCTCTCTCTCACTGCGACCTCCCGAGGCTCCTGAAGCCTCAGCCTTGGGAGCCGCATGCCGCATCTCATCAATGACTGGCGCCTCAGGAGGGGCGTCGCAAGCTCCCGAGGACGACGCCCCAGGATCACCGCTCAGCGCGTGCTCCTCAGCACCAGAGCAGCCGGCCCCCGTTGCAGCTTGCTCCCTCGCACCATCACCTGGGGCGAGCTCGGCACCGACGGCGAGGACGGGGACCACGATGACGGGATTCTCGCGGGTCCCCAACAAGCCAATTGGGCGCAGCCCCCACTCATCAAAGGAAGGCATGTTCGCGGCAAACGTGACCTTGTTCTCGCTGCGGTACAACATGCAGCTCTTCCTGGGCATCTCGTTCGGCAGAGGGACACCGGATAGAACCGTGAGCATAGTTTGCCGCGCAGCAAGAGGAAGCCCCTCCTCCTGAAACCTCATGTTGTCTCGCCCGCCGAGCAAGGCCCACATCGGGCGGGAATGGTGAGGAAGCGAAGCAACTCGGCGCCTGATGAACTCCCTCACCACCATGGGCGCAGTCACACCAAGGTCCTTCAACCACCGTAGCCTGGCCCAGACAGGGGCAAGGCAGGGGCTCACAAGCCTCTGGTGACCCCAGCTGGAGTTTGGAATGGCAGGCCCCACCGGAGCTTGGAGCAGAGGGTTGAGCACGCTGGCATCAACAAACACCCATCGCATGCGGAACTCGCTCCCGGATGAAGGATGCTCGAAGTCGATCCCCATGCCTGCCTCGCCGCCACGGCTTGAAAGTCCACACACCCTGATCTCTGCCGGGCACCGATGAGATGTAGCAAGAAGAAGTGGTGGAGGAGCGCCACGGAGGGGGTGATGCCCACCATGGCCTCACACACGAAGGCAAAGACGGCAAGAAGGGTCACAGATTGAGGGTCGAGATGAAGCATATGGATCTAATAGTGCTCGAGCACCACGTTGAAGAAGGCAGAGAAGGGAGGAAGTAGGCCAGCCCAGAGGGCGTCAATGAAGATCGGGATGTCGGTGACTGCCCGAGCCATGCTGGAGCGGGACGCAGGCGAGGCCGCCGTCTCTCCCCACTCGTTGAAGCTGGAGGCGAGCAGGGGGCGCACCTTGCCCATGGCCTCGTCGTTGAGCCCCCGAGGCCGGATGAGCGCCGGCTCGAAGGATGGAGGCGCAGTTGGCGAGGACAGAGGTTTCTTCCCCTTGTCTTCTTGTTTCGGCGTCGTGCCGGTAAAGCGGGCGGAACACTGGTCAGACTGGGAAGGCGGAGCAGGGCGTCGAGGAAGCAGGGAGATTGGAAGATTAGAAAAGCCAGGCGCGGAGAGGGAAGAATAACTATGCAAGAAGCGGGGCCGCATAGCCAGGCGGATTCAAAGGCAGCATGCGGAAGCGGAAACGCCCACGTCCAATTAACCGCCACACATCAACTGAGGCCGCGGGATTTTGGGGCCCGCGGCGCTTCGAGCTTGACCCTTGGCTACGCCGCGAAGCCAAGCCCGCGCGCACCTTGGGCCCGGGGGCTACTGTCGGCATTCGGGGAATGGGGGTCCCCAGACTTGCCTGCCTGCGGCACGCGGCGTGGCTGAGCCAGCAGGCCGTACGGCCCGTCTTCACCAACAAAGCATCCAAGACCCTCGCGAGGGGCCATTCCTCGTGAGGTGGACGACGCAAGACCTCCTCTGGAGTGGCCTAGCTAGGCAGGCTCACGAGGGGCAGAGATATCAAGGAAAGGAAACCTCACGAGGCTCTCGTGACATGAGCCATGACGATCGGCACCAGGCGGGCGCTAGCGCGCGCAGCGTCCTTGTTTCCTCTTTGGTACAAAGGGGGCAAACGCAGCCGCGGAGTACCGATGCATCAGGCAAAGGTTGCCATTCTGGTGCAACAAGACCAAGACCATGGATGCAAGACGGAGGTCATCGTGGAGCCCAAAGCAGCGTCACCACCAGAGCTTTGTGCAGGAGAAGACTACTTTTGTCAGGATAGCTTGTACTAGCTGTCCCCCTTCAAATTAGCCCTCCATTGCTGGCTCCCTTCCCGCTCGATATTTGGGAAGAGGACCAGGGCCTCTATAAATAGGACTAGCCACCACAGCGGATGGGGGGAACATCATCTTAGCTAGAGGAGAGTCCAGAGAGAAGAGACACACAAGTTCATACGCACAAGAACACCTCAACCTCAGGAGGCAGTTCTTCCTTTGTACTATCCATTATCAGTCCAAGAGGCAATCCACCACCACCACATTGGAGTAGGGTATTACACCACAATGGTGGCCCGAACCAGTATAAACCCTATGTCTTTCTGTGTTGCGAGTTCGTCGAGTTCGTCCGTAAGATCCTAGCGAGTTAGAGCGTAGATTGGTAGGAGGGAAAGACTTCGCGCGCACCCCAGTGTTCAAACATTAAGGGTAGCCGGAACCCCACATCCGACACCGACTTGTGATGGTGTCGATCCGATGCTGGTGGCTAGTTCTACTTATCTAGGACCTGGTCCTCTCCCCATATATTGATCGAGAAGGGATGCCACAACAGCCAATTCGAAAGGGGACAAATAGTACTAGCTATCCTGACAAAAGGTGGTTTTCGCCTGCAAAAGGCTCTGGTGATGACGCCGTCTTGGGTTCCATGGTGACCTTCGTCTTGCCATCCTTCTGGTCCTGGTCTCGTTGCACCAATATGGAAACCTTTACTTGATGCCTCGGTACTCTGCGCCTGTGCTTGCCCCCTTAGCACCAAAGAGGAAACAAGGATGTTGCACGTGCTGGTGCCCGTGTGGCCTCGATCGTCATGGCTCACGTCATGAGGACCTCGCGAGGTTTACCTTGCCTTGATCTCTCTGCCCCTCGGGAGCCTCCCTGGCGAGGCCGCTCTTGAGGAGGTCTTCCGTCGTCTGCCCCGTGAGGCTTGGCCCCTCGCGAGGGTCTTGAATGTCTTGTCGATGAAGATGGGTCGTATGAACCTGCCAGCCCAGCCACACCGTGGGCCGCAGGCAGTCAAGTCTGAGGACCCCCATTCTCAGAACACCGACAAACTTGCCGTAGCACCCTTGGCGTCGACGAGGAAGTTCTCCCCTGCCGAGAAGGGGTAGACTCCCAAGGAAGGACCCGACTCGCCGCTGCCCAAGAGAGGGCGAGGTCGCCCCCATAAGCACATCACGACACCTGCGGTGGCCCCTCGAGGTGGCAGGCGCAATCCTTCAGGGGCCGACGCCACCCTGGGCGGCCATGGTGGTGCTCTTTCTCGTGGCGGAAGCTGCCAAGGGCGAGGCACCCCCTGCAACGAGTGGAGACGCGCCATGGTTTCCCGGCCACCTCAGCCGCGCTTCCACTCGGCGGAGGTACTCACGGAGTTCGTCGTGTGGTCAGAGTGGTCGGTCGGCACTTGGCTCCAGCTTTCGCGCTTCCTTGTCAGCGAGCTGCCGGCCCCGGGGCCTGACGACTGCTGAAGTAAGGCCTCATGGGCCGTGGTTGAGGTCTCCGCCACGGGTAACATGGCCTTGACCCGCGGCTGGAAGACGTTTGCCCACGTGCGTGGCCTGAGCGGGAGGTGCACCCTCCACTTCAAGTACGACGGTGTCACGAACCTCTTTGTGAGGGTGTTTGGGGAAGATGGTTGCCGTGCAGGGTGCTGCCCCGAAGATGATGGCGGCGATGATGAGCTTGGCCTTGATGACAGCCGTGGTGACGCTGAGGGTGACCTTGCCCTTGGCGATGACCACGACTCGTTTAGCAGCAGCGGCTCTTCCTACAGCGGGAGCTCAAGCAGCGGCGGTTACGACCAGCCGCCACGCCGTTGGGCTTGCTTTGATGGAGGTGGTAGATCTTCTCGTCGCCACGCCTCGGTCAAGCGAGGGGTGGGCTCAGGCTGAGCCCGGAGGGCCTTCGGAGCCAGGCCTCAGGAGCTGCTGCGATCGCGTGGGCCACTTCTATTTAACCTTTCCTTTCTCCTGCATTTTGAAAAAAAGTAGAGGGCCCTGGTGGGGCGTGTAATGAACCATGGTACTTATGCCACTATGCTATGTTTATTTTTCTTGTGTTATGCTATGATGTTTGTGCTCCGCGTAGGTGCGGAGGGATAACTTAGCTTGATACACTCGGGTTAGTTTCTCGCCTTGCGAGGGCGCGCCTTTTGGCATCTAGTGAGGTCTCCTTGCTGCCGACTCAGGAGCCGCTGGCCTCAGGAGGCATCATAAAGCTGCAGGATTTGTTAGAAAATCTGTCGGGTGCCTTGTTCCTCCTTGCGCGAGCCTTTGGGCATGGGCTAATCATGTCTCAGTGCACCGCATCGCAGCACCCGAGGGGCATGGACTTGAAGAGGGTGTGTAGACCACGAGCTTATTCGAGGCGCCTCACGAAGGATCAAGGAAGCCGAAGCTCTGGGCGACAGGTCTTTGGCGAGGTGTGTTCGCAGCATGGGCGAGCCCAATGAGCCCAATGCGCACGCACACACCTGCTTAGCCCCTGCGCGAGGCGCGTGAGGAAGAGCGACGGGCAATTCCCGCTTCCCCTAAACCAAGTAAAAAGAGGTGAGCAAGCGAGAGGAGAAAAAAACCAACTAGGCGATCGAGAAATGCCAGAACTCCAAATTCCATTAAACGGTTGCAAATCAACTATAGAAAGCAAGCAAATGAACAACCGCGTTTGGTACTTATTCTAATCATCTCGCCAGCACGGAGCTAAGTGCTGCCACTAGGACGTGGGAGGGAGCCCCCGAGGCCCAAGGGTGGCTCTCCGGAACCTCTGAGGTGTGTACAACCCCACTCATTATTACGTGAGAGTGTCACAAGCGGAGACCTTCACAGGCACTAGGCCTTGCTTCATGGGTAGTACTTCTGTAGGTGCTGGATGTTCCAAGCATTCTGGATGGGGATCCCATCCTACGTCTCCAGGCATGCGGCACCAGGCCTGGAGACGCGGGCAATCGTAAACGGGCCCTCCCACATGGTAGAGAGCTTATATAGCCCCTCCCTAGGGAGCACCCGCTACAGGATGAGATCAGCCACCTTGAGCGTCTTGGGGCAGATGCTACAACAGTGGCACCGCCGCAGCGCCTACTGGTATCTTGCCGCCCGGAGCAAGGCTTGATGGCGGCGTTCCTCCCCAGCACGAGGTTCATCCCCTGTGTGGCGTCCTGGCTTACCTCGTCAAACGCCAAGACCCACGTGGAGCGATGCCTGTCCTCGTGAGGGAGAACCGCTTCAACTCCATAGATGAGGAAGAATGGAGTTTTAACGGTCGGCTTGGTCGCGGCGGTGCGGATGGACCACAACACGGGCTGGAGCTTGTCCATCCAGCCCCTACCGTAGTCCTTGAGCTTCTTCTTGAAAGTCCTTACCTCGAGCCCCCTCAGTACCTCTGCGTTTGCGTGCTTGGCTTGGCCGTTGCTCCTGGGGTTTGCCACTGAGGCGTAGCATATTTGTGTTCCATGGTTAGCACAATATGTTTTGAAGAGATTGCTAGTGAACTACGAGCCATTATCAGTGATGATGCGATTAGGGACTCCAAACTGGCTCACGAGGCCCTTGATGAACTTGACCACCGAGCTGCCGGGATGGTGCAGACTGCTCCCACCTCCGCCCATTTGGTGAACTTGTCGATGGTGATGTAGAGGTAGCGGTAGCCCCCGAGCGCTAAAGGGAACGGATCCAAGATGTCCAGCCCCCAGACTATAAATGGCCACGAGAGCGGGCTAGTCTGCAGGCCCTGAGCAGGCTAGTGGATTTGCTTGGCATGGAACTGGCAGGCTTCATAGGATCTCACCAGCTCAGTCGCGTCATTGAGCGCCGTGGGCCAATAGAATCCGCTGTGGAACGCCTTGCCCACCAAGGTCCGCGATGATGAGTGATGCTCGCAGTCTCCGCCGTGTATGTCAGCTAATAGCTCGCACCCCTATTCCCTGGAGATGCATCGCAAGGAAACGTCGTTTGGTCGTTTCTGGTAGAGCTCACCGTCCTGAATGCAGTAGGCTGTGGCCTGCCGAGCCACGCACTCAGCGTCTTCCTCCTTCTCTGACAGGGTTCCCTGAAGCAGGTACGCCTTGAATTCTTTGGTCCAGCACCCCTCCTGTGGCTCGAGCGTGAGGAGCAGGCACGCCCCCGAGGTTGGGCCGCAGACGGGGGCTCCCAAGGTCGGTGCTAGGGGGAGTTGCTGCTGAGACAGTGTTGGCTCCGCAGCTGGAGGGGCTGCCGAAGGCTTGAAGAGCCGTTCCTCGAAGACGTTGGGATCCTGAGGCTGGGGCTTGGATGCTCCCTTGGCAATATCATCGGCTTCCTTGTTCGTGCCGCAAGGCACGTGCTGCAGCTCCAGGCCCAAGAATTGCTTCTCAATTTTGCGTACTTCTGGCAAGTATGCCTCCATGTGTTCATCCTTCGTCTTGTACACCTTGTTGGAGAAGTTGATGAGGAGCTGAGAGACACCCTTGATGGTGAGGCACTTCACGCCCAACGCGGGTGCGGCATTGAAGCTGGCAATCAAGCCTTCGTACTCCGCGATGTTGTTGGAGATCTCTTCGCCACATTGGAAGCAGAGCTGCATGGCGTAGTAGCGCTTGTCCTGAGTGGGCGAGATCAGCACGGTGCCAGCCCCCGCGCCCTGACGTGCGAAGGCGCCATCAAAGTACATGACCCACCCATCTGGTGCTTCACTCCCTGGTGAGAGGGACCGGTCCTCGCCAGCTCCGGGCCCTAGGGCGTCAGTCCACTCCACCACAAAGTTGGTGAGTGCGGCACCCTTGATGAACCTGGTGGTGTTGAACTCTAGCTGAAATGCCTGCAATTCACTGTTCCACTCGGCGACCCTCCCCGCAGCATTGGGGCGCCGAAGCACCCTCTCTAGCGGGTAAGCTAAGATGACCTTAATGGGGTGGCCTTGGAAGTCGTGGCGCAACTTCTGTGAGGCAACAAGGAGCGCGAGCAGGAGCTTCTGCGGCATGGGGTAGCGTGCCCGCATGTCATGCATCACCGTGCTGACGAAGTACATCGGGTGCTCGACAAGAGCGGAAGTGTTGGTGGAGTCCGAGACCTCCTGAGGCTGGGGCACCTCCTGAGGCTGGAGGACTTTAGGAGCTTGGTCGCCTATTGGGGCAACTGCGGCCTCATGAGCGCCGTCTTGTGGAGCCTGGTCATCTGTTGGCGCCACCAAGGCTTCAGGGGTGCCGTCTTGGGGCTGCATCATCTCGACCAAGCGCGTGGCATTGTGTGGCAGGCCCTTGGTCTAGCCCTCCTCTCGGACAACCACCAGCGCTGCGCTGATTGAGTGAGGCATGGCAGCCAGGTAAAGCACTAGGGGCTCGAGAGGACGCGGCGCCACCATCACTGGTGGGATGGCGAGGTATCTCTTGAGGTCTTGAAACGCCCGTCAGCCTCCGGTGTCCACTCGAATAGCCCCTTCTTCTTCATCAGCTTGAAGAAACGGGCGAGCGCACTCCCCCAACTTGGAGATGAAGTGCCCTAGCAAGGTCACGCAGCCCACCAGCTTTTGCATTTCCTTAAGAGTCTGTGGAGCTATTGGCCCAGAGTGATGTGCATCAGCCGCTGGAAGGTTGCTCCGGTGTTACGCAGCCCAAAAGGCATGTAGGTTTAATAGTACACCCCACACGGGGTTAGGAAGGCCATCTTCTAGACATCTTGCACCACCATCTTGATTTGGTGATACCCTAAGAATGCATCCAGGAAGCACAACAGGTCGTACTCGGCGGTGGAGTCGACGATCTGGTCGATGCGCGCTAGCGAAAAGGGGTCTTGAGGGCAAGCCTTGTTGAGGTTGGTGAAATCGACGCACATGCATTCCTTCCCACCTTTCCTGGGGACGATGACTAGGTTCGCCAACCATTCTGGGTACCACACCTCCCAAATGACACCAGCATCTTGCAGCTTGCGGGTTTCTTCGACAATGAACGACTGCTTCTCTGTGGAGTACCGCCGCGCCCTCTGCTTCACTGGGCGCACATTGGGGCACACCCTCACGTGATGCTCGATCACCCCCTTGGGACTCCAACTAGGTCCTTGGGCTCCCATGCGAACACCTCCTTGTTCACGTGCAAGAAATTGACCAATGCCTTTTCTTGGTCTGGGGCGAGGTTGGCACCTATGGTGAAGGTGGCTCCCAATGCCCCATCTTTGTCAACCGGCACCTGCTTCGTCTCGGCCCAGTCTTGAGAGAACAACTACTTCTTTTTTTGCGGGCGTAGCCCACGGGACCTTTGAGGCCCCTTCATCTGCTGGGTGTGCTGCCGTGGCGACTCTGAAGGCGAGCTCGAGGGCCATCAGGGCCTCCTTGGTGTCTCCAGCCATGCTAAGGATGCCATAGCTCCCGGGCATTTTCATGAGGTTGTAGGCGAGGTGAGTTGCTGCCATGAGCTTGGCTAGGGCCGGGTACCTGAGGATGGCATTGGACGGGAGGCCGATGCGGGCAATGTTAAAGTCAATGAGCTCGATGCAATAGTTGTCCCGGGTGCCGAAGGTGACGGGGAGGCAGATCTGCCCCATGGGGCTGGTGGAGCCGTCGACAACCCCGGAGAATGGCTTGGTGGGGCGGAGCCGGCCTTGTGGCACGTGAAGCAGGCCGAAAGATTCTACGGAGAGCACGTTGAGGCCGTCCCCACCGTCGATGAGGGTCTTGGTTACCGCCACATTGCAGATGGTGGGGGTGCAAAGCATCGGGAGTGCGCCTGCGCCCGCGGTGGTCGCGGGGTGGTCCCTGATACATCTCCAGCATATTTATAATTTTTTATTGTTCAATGTTGTTATATTATCAATCTCGGACGTTTATAATCATTTTATAGTAATTTTTTCATAGTAACCTATTGACATAGTGCCAAGTGCCAGTTGCTGTTTTTTGCATGTTATTTACATCACAGAAAATCAATACCAAACGGAGTCCAAATGCCACGAAACTTTACGGAGATTTTTTATGGACTAGTAGACACCTGATGGGCCAAGGCTGCGCCTGGGGGCTGCTCCGAGGAGAGCACAACCTACCAGGGCGCGCCAGAACGCCCAAGCGCGCCCTGGTGGCTTGTGCCCACCTCGGGTGCCCCCTCGGACCGCCTCTTTGCTCTATAAATACCCCAATATTCCAGAAACCCTAGGGGAGTCGACGAAAATCAATTCCAGCTGCCGCAGAGTCCAGAACCACAAGATCCAATCTAGACACCATCACGAATGGTTCACCACCTCCATTGGTTCCTCTCCGATGATGCGTGAGTAGTTCTTTGTAGACCTTCGGGTCCATAGTTAGTAGCTAGATGGCTCCCTCTCTCTCATTTGATTCTCAATACAATGGTCTCTTGGAGATCCATATGATGTAACTCTTTTTGCGGTGTGTTTGTTGGGATCAGATGAACTTCGAGTTTATGATCAGATCTATCTTTTTATATCCATGAAAGTATTTGAGTTTTTGTGATCTCTTTTATGCATGATTGCTTATACCTTGTATTTCTTCTCTGATATTTGGGTTTTGTTTGGCCAACTTGATCTATTTTATCTTGCAATGGGAAGAGGAGCTTTGTAGTGGGTTCGATCTTACGGTTCTTGATCCCAGTGACAGAAGGGGAACCGACACGTATGTATCATTGCTACTAAGGATAAAACGATGGGCTTTATCTCTACATAGATAGATCTTGTGTACATCATGTCATTGTTCTTATTGCATTACTCCGTTTCTCCATGAACTTAATACACTAGATGCATGCTGGATACCGGTCGATGTGTGGGGTAATTGTAGTAGATGCAGGTAGGAGTCGTTCTACTAATCTTGGACGTGATGCCTATGTAATGATCATTGCCTGGATATCGTCATGATTATTTGAAGTTCTATCAGTTGCCTAACAGTAATTTGTTTACCCACCGTTTGCTATTTTTCTCGTGAGAAGCCACTAGTGAAACATACGGCCCACTGGGCTAGAGTTGTCTTTCTTTGATCTGCAGTTTCTCCATGGTGTCGCAGTAGAGGATGTTGATGCTACTGCCGCCATCTATCAGGACTCGGGAGAAACGAGCAGCTCACCTATCTATTGAAAAGGTGGCATCCAGCACCAAGGCATAGGAACCCGTAGAAGGCATCACCTCCAGGTGGTTTGCACGGCTCCAGCTGATGGGCTTCTCAGACTAGTGCATGAACTCTAGGGCTTCAAAAGTGACAGCATTCACCTCTCGGTGTTGTTGATGCCGGCTGTGCCTGTCGTCGGCCACACTCACTACAAAAAAATACACTTCCGTGATGATATGTGTTTGTCATAGTAGGTCACGTTTTCTGTCATGCATGTACATCCATGACAATTTTATGACAGAATCAAGATAGTCATACCTGTGCTATCATAGAAGTGTCACATGAAATTACCAAAATTATCATCACAGAAGTGTCCACTTCCATGACGATAAATCATGCATCATAGAAGTGCTTTCGTCAAGGGTGACCGACACATGGCATCCACCGTAACGGGACGTCGTTAAGCTATCAGGTCCGGTTTTGGATCCGATAACCCGCTAACAGCCATGACCAATGCCGATTTTCCACGTGTAAAATTGTCATCGGCTGACGGAACTACGTGTCAGCTCCGCGTTGGCACATGTGTCACTCATCCAATGGGCGAGATGTGCCTATGATACGTTGACACGTGGACTGGCCCAAAAGTTGCCCATAAAGATTAAACGGGCCGGCCCAACTAAAGGCCCACAAGATTTAGCGGGCCATAATGGGCCGACCCAACTAAAGGACCACAAGATTTAGCGGGCCATAATGAGCCGGCCCAGCTAAAGGCCCAACATTCTCATTTAAGGCCCGTACGGCTAGTGTCAAATCGGCCCGTCAACGGCCCGTCCTAAACTTGTCATCATCACGGCCCATGGTCACTTCTGGCCCGTTAACAGTCCGCTAAGAATTTGGGTCGAATTACGGCCCGGTGTGTTTCCGGCCTGTTAAAGGTCCTGCTTCATTTGGGCCCATTTATAGGCCAATGAAACTTTCGGCCCATAAACGACCGTGAAGGATATGGCTCATATCCGGCCATGTCTGACATTCGGCCAGTTAGAGGCCCACTAAAGATTTGGGCCACTTTCAGCCTGTTGTGACTTTTGGCCTGTTAACTTCGGACGAAACCCAACGCCACATCAGGCCTACTAATGGCCCATATAAAAATGACACTAATCAAACCCGACCGAACTTCCGGCTTGTTAAAGGCCCGTGTAGTAGGTCGGCGCATTTACGGCCCGTCTGAATTTCGGCCTGTGGACGATCCGCATTGTAAATGGGCCACCATTTCGGCCTGCTAAGACCAGTGGGTTATTTGGCACTATCAGGGCCCATGTTTTTATGGGCTCGAGATATTTACAGGTGTAAACGGCCTATTATTACCGAGGGCCCAAATTATGTATGGACCTGTTAAAGGCCCACTATGGGCACAGACCTACTAGAAAAATATGAAAGCTTATGCTGATTTAGGCCCAGATATTTTTAGTGGGCTACATGCAAATTTCGGCCCAGAATCATTTTTAGCCCAATTGGAATGGGCCCGAAGAATGTTGGCATGTTGGGATCCTACGAAGCTTTCGGCCGAATACATTACTAAGATAAACCTACACTATACAAAAATAGTGTCATAATTACTGCAGCCTTTGGCAGCATCATAAATGTTGTAACACAACAAAATAAATTCCAACCATACAACAAAAGGCCTGTTGGCATAAAGTTTACAATCCTTGCAGATAAAAGCACCATCAGATGTATAGAAGCACAGATCATTTGACCTGAGTGCTTATGTTTCAGGCTGTAGAATCTGATGGAGAAGCATGATCTTCCCCTTTTTCTGCCATCGCTCTTGAACAACGAAGCAAATGTCTAATAGTCCTGTTTCAAAACCATTCATATCTTCACGACATTTGTCAACCACTATTTTTGTTTTTGACACAACGTCCATTAGGGATTGGACTTGTGTCTGGAGCACAGATATATCACTGTGTCTAGCCAGAAGATTTTGTTCAGTAGGCGATTTAGACGAGATTACCTTGACAACCAACCCAGAATTACACAGGAAGGTGCTTTTTGCACTATTAGTGGAGAGATACTGACGCACTGCAGCAAGAGGTGACATTGTGCCTATGGTAGCCTCGTCACCTTTAGGTGGTTGTGGTTGTTCAATCATTTGTTCCATAGCTTTCTGAAAGTTTGAACTTGTAGATTAGTGTACCAGATAAGTTACTAATGAGACGAAAACAAACAAAGTAGGTTCCACATTTATACATAACTTATTTGGGCGAACTACTGTATTACATTAGCATGTATTGTAGTGCCAACTACATAATAAAATCACTTTCGGAACATATGTCCATGTAGCATGCCTACTGTATTGTCTATTTCCTCACATTCATTGACATCTAAGGATAAAGAGACATGCTTTAAAGTAGGATGAACATAGTATGACATCATTCATATCATGCGCAAACAGATATAAAATAAAAAGGCTATTGTATCATTGTGTCCGCACGTGAACATCACTACTAGATTAAAGATCAAGACCAAAAGAATATCCTTCATCGCTTTTAAACCATGTAAGGTGAAATGATATGATACGTCCATTTTGCATCATGCTTTTATATCAATATTTATTTCATTATGGGCTGTTATTACACATTATGTCACAATACTTATGCCTATTCTCTCTTATTTTACAAGGTTTACATAAAGAGGGAGAATGCCGGCAGCTGGGATTCTGGGCTGGAAAGGAGCAAATATTAGAGACCTATTTTGCACAGCTCCAAAAGTCCTAAAACTTCACGGAAGATGTTTTCCAAATATATAAAAAAATACTGAGAGCAAGAACTTCACCAGGGGGGCACACCCTGCCCACGAGGGTGGGTGCGCGCCCCCTACTTCGTGGGCCCCCTGGTGGCCCTCCGGTGGCCATCTTCTGCTATATGGAGTCTCTCGATGGGAAAAAATCATAAGCCATCTTCTCGGATGAAACTCGGCCACCACGAGGCGGAACCTTGGCAAAACCAATCTAGGGCTCTGGCGGAGCTGTTTTACTGGGGAAACTTCCCTCCCGGAGGGGGAAATCATCGCCATCGTCATCACCAACGCTCCCCTCATCGGGAGAGGGCAATCTCCATCAACATCTTCATCAGCACCATCTCATCTCAAAACCCTAGTTCATCTCGTGTATCCAATTCTTGTGTCTAAGTCCGGGATTGGTGCTAGTAGGTTGGTAGTAGTGTTAATTACTCCTTGTAGTTGATGCTAGTTGGTTTAATTGGTGGAAGATCATATGTTCAGATCCTATATGCATATTAATACCCCTCTGATTATGAACATTTTTATGCTTTGTGAGTAGTTACTTTTGTTCCTGAGGACATGGGAGAAGTCTTGCTATTAGTAGTCATGTGAATTTGGTATTCGTTCGATATTTTGATGAGATGTATGTTGTCTCTCCTCTAGTGGTGTTATGTGAATGTCGACTTCATGACACTTCACCATTATTTGGGCCTAGAGGAAGGCATTGGGAAGTAATAAGTAGATGATGGGTTGCTAGAGTGACAGAAGCTTAACCCCTAGTTTATGCGTTGCTTCGTAAGGGGCCGATTTGGATCCATATGTTTCATGCTATGGTTAGGTTTACCTTAATACTTTCATTGTAGTTGCAGATGCTTGCAACAGGGGTTAATCATAAGTGGGATGCTTGTCCAAGTAAGGGCATCACCCAAGCACCAGTCCACCCACATAGCAAATTGTCAATGCACCGAACGCGAATCATATGAACGTGATGAAACCTAGCTTGACGATAATCCCATGTGTCCTCGGGAGCGCTTTACATCATATAAGAGTTTGTCCAGGCTTGTCCTTTGATACAAAAAGGATTGGGCCATCTTGCTGCACCTTATTTACTTTTGTTACTTGTTGCTCGTTACAAATTACCTTATCACAAAACTATCTGTTACCACTTGTTTCAGTACTTGCAGAGAATACCTTGCTGGAAACCGCTTATCATTTCCTTCTGCTCCTCGTTGGGTTCGACACTCTTACTTATCGAAAGGACTATGATAGATCCCCTATACTTGTGGGTCATCGAGACTCTTTTGTGGCACCGTTGCCGGGGAGTGAAGTGCCTTTGGTAGGTGGAATTTGGTAAGGAATTTTTTTTATAGTTTGCTAAAATTTACTGTCACTTGTCACCATGGAAAGTAATCCTCTGAGGGGCTTGTTCGGGGTATATTCACAAAGAGTTGCTCCTCAACCTACTGAAAATGAAAATGAAAATGAAAATGCTTGCTTTGAAGTTCCTGCGGGTATGATAGAAAAACTGCTAGCTAATCCTTTTTAGGAGATGGAACAAAACATCCTGATGAACATCAGATATATGTGGATGAAGTTTGTGGATTATTTAAGCATGCAGGTGTACCCGGATATGTTGTTAAGAAGAAGGTCTTCCCTTTATCTTTGAGGGGAGATGAATCGACATGGTATAGGCTATTTGATGATATGGGGTCTTGGAATTATAAACGTTTGAAATTGGAATTTCATCAGAAGTTTTATCATATGCATCTTGTTCATCATGATCGCAATTATATATATAATTTTTGGCCTCGCGAAGGAGAAAGCATCGCTCAAGGTTGGGGGCGGCTTAAATCAATGTTATATTCATGCCCCAATCATGAGCTCTCAAGAGAAATGATTATTCAAAAATTTTATGCTCGGCTTTCTGGTAACAATCACACCATGCTTGATACTTCTTGTGCTGGCTCTTTTATGATGAAGACTATTGAATTCAAATGGGATTTATTGGAAAGAATTAAACGCAACTCTAAATATTGGGACCTCTACAATGGTAAGGAGTCAGGTACGACACCTAGTTTTGATTGTGTTAAATCTTTTATGGATACCGATATTTTTCGTAAATTTAGCACTAAATATGGACTTGACTCTGAGATAGTAGCTTCTTTCTGTGAATCTTTTGCTACTTATGTTGATCTCCCCAAGGAGAAGTGGTTTAAATATCATCATCCCATAGAAGTAAAAGTAGCTGCACCAATTAAAGTTGAAGAAAATACTATCACTTATAATGATCCTATTGTTCCTACTTCTTATGTTGAGAAACCACCTTTCCCTGTTAGGATAAAGGATCATGCTAAAGCTTCAACCATGGTTCATAAAAGCAATATTAAAACATATACACCTCCTGAGCAAGTTAAAGTTGAACCTAATATTGCTATTGTTAAAGATCTCTTGTCTGATAATATAGATGTGCATGTTATTTATTTCTGTGATGAAACTGCTAGAGTTGCTAAACCTCGTGATAAAGATAAACCTAGACTTGTGGTAGGCATGCATGTTATTTCTGTTAAAATAGGAGATCATTGTTATCATGGCTTATGTGATATGGGTGCTAGTGCTAGTGCAATACCTTATTCCTTATACAAAGAAGTTATGCATGATATTGCACCTACTGAGATGGAAGATATTGATGTCACAATTAAACTTGCCAATAGAGATACTATTTCACCAATGGGAATTGTTAGAGATGTTGAAGTCTTGTGTGGGAAAACTAAATATCCTGCTGATTTTCTTGTTCTGGGTTCCCCACAAGATAGCTTTTGTCCCATTATATTTGGTAGACCCTTCTTAAATACTGTTAATGCTACCATAGATTGCAAAAGAGATGTTGTTACTATCGGTTTAGATGATATGACTCATGAATTTAATTTTTCTAAATTTAGTAGAAAACACCGTGAAGAAGAATTACATAGTAAGGATGAAATTATTGGTCTTGCTTCTATTTCCGTACCTCCTAGTGATCCTTTAGAACAATACTTGCTAGACCATGAAAATGATAAGTTTATGAATGAAAGAAGGGAGTTAGATGAAGTATTCTTTAAACAGGAACCTATTCTAAAAAACAATTTACCTATTGAAATCCTAGGGGATCCTCCTCCACCCAAGGGTGATCCCGTGTTTGAGCTTAAACCATTACCTGATACTCTTAAATATGCTTATCTTGATGAGAAAAAGATATATCCTGTTATTATTAGTGCTAACCTTTCAGAGCATGAGGAAGAAAGATTATTGAAAACTCTGAAGAAGCACCGCGCTGCTATTGGGTATACTCTTGATGATCTTAAGGGCATTAGTCCCACTCTATGTCAACATAAAATTAATTTGGAAGAAGATGCTAAACCAGTTCATGATCATCAACACCGGTTGAATCCTAAAATGGAATAAGTGGTAAGAAAGGAGATACTAAAGCTCCTTGAGGCAGGTATAATTTATCCCGTTGTTGATAGTCAGTGGGTAAGCCCTGTCCATTGTGTCCCTAAGAAGGGAGGTATTACTGTTGTTCCTAATGATAAAGATGAATTGATCCCTAAAAGAATTATTATAGGTTATAGGATGGTAATTGATTTCCGCAAATTAAATAAGGCTACTAAAAAGGATCATTACCCCTTACCTTTTATCGATCAAATGCTAGAAAGATTGTCCAAACATACACATTTTTGCTTTCTAGATGGTTATTCTGGTTTCTCTCAAATACCTGTGTCAGCCAAAGATCAATCAAAGACTACTTTTACATGCCCTTTTGGTACTTTTGCTTATAGATGTATGCCTTTTGGTTTATGTAATGCACCTGCTACCTTTCAAAGATGCATGATGGCTATATTCTCTGACTTTTGTGAAAAGATTTGTGAGGTTTTCATGGACGACTTTTCCGTCTATGGATTCTTTTGATGCTTGTTTGAGCAACCTTGATCGAGTTTTGCAGAGATGTGAAGAAACTAATCTTGTCTTGAATTGGGAAAAGTGCCACTTTATGGTTAATGAAGGTATTGTCTTGGGGCATAAAGTTTCTGAAAGAGGTATTGAAGTTGATAAAGCCAAGGTTGATGCTATTGAAAAGATGCCATGTCCCAAGGACATCAAAGGTATAAGAAGTTTCCTTGGTCATGCCGGTTTTTATAGGAGGTTCATTAAGGACTTGTCAAAAATCTCTCGGCCTCTGACTAATTTATTACAAAAAGATATACCATTTGTCTTTGATGATGATTGCGTAGAAGCATTTGAAATACTTAAGAAAGCATTGATTTCTGCACCTATTGTTCAGCCACCTGATTGGAATTTACCCTTTGAAATTATGTGTGATGCTAGTGATTATGTTGTAGGTGCTGTTCTAGGGCAAAGAGTTGATAAGAAATTAAATGTTATTCAATATGCTAGTAAAACTCAAGACAATGCTCAAAGAAATTATGCTACTACTGAAAAAGAATTCTTAGCAGTTGTATTTTCTTGTGATAAGTTTAGACCTTATATTGTTGATTCTAAAGTAACTATTCACACTGATCATGCTGCTATTAAATATCTTATGGAAAAGAAATATGCTAAACCTAGACTTATTAGATGGGTTCTCTTGCTACAAGAATTTGATTTGCATATTGTTGATAGAAAAGGGGCTGAGAACCCCGTTGCAGACAACTTGTCTAGGTTAGAAAATGTGCTTGATGACCCACTACCTATTGATGATAGCTTTCTTGATGAGCAATTAAATGTCATAAATGCTTCTCATACTGCTCCATGGTATCTTGATTATGTTAATTACATTGTTGCTAAGTTTATACCACCTAGTTTCACATACCAACAAAAGAAAAAGTTCTTCTATGATTTGAGGCATTACTTTTGGGATGACCCACATTTTTATAAAGAAGGAGCAGATGGTGTTATTAGTCGTTGTGTACCTGAGCATGAACAGGAACAGATCCTATGCAAGTGTCACTCCGAAGCTTATGGAGGACACCATGCTAGAGATAGAGCTGCACATAAGGTACTGTAATCTAGTTTTTATTGGCCTACTCTCTTCAAGGATGCCTGTAAGTTTGTCTTATCTTGTGATGAATGTCAAAGAATTGGTAATATTAGTAGATGTCAAGAAATGCCTATGAATTATTCACTTGTTATTGAACCATTTGATGTTTGGGGCTTTGACTATGTGGGACCTTTTCCTTCCTCTAATGGTTATACACATATTTTAGTTGCTGTTGATTACGTTACTAAGTGGGTAGAAGTTATTCCAACTAGTAGTTCTGATCACAACACTTCTATTAAAATGCTTAAAGAAGTTATTTTTCCAAGATTTGGAGTCCCTAGATATTTAATGACTGATGGTGGTTCACATTTTATTCATGGTGCTTTCCGTAAAATGCTTGCTAAATATGATGTTAATCATAGAATTGCATCTCCTTATCACCCTCAGTCTAGTGGTCAAGTTGAATTGAGTAATAGAGAACTCAAATTAATTTTGCAAAAGACTGTTAATAGGTCTAGAAAGAATTGGTCCAAGAAACTTGATGATGCGTTATGGGCCTATAGAACTGCACATAAAAATCCTATGGGTATGTCTCCGTATAAAATGGTCTATGGAAAAGCATGTCACTTACCTCTCGAACTAGAACACAAGGCTTATTGGGCTATTAAAGAACTTAATTATGATTTTAAACTTGCCGGTGAGAAGAGGTTATTTGATATTAGCTCACTTGATGAATGGAGAACCCAAGCCTACGAAAATGCCAAGTTGTTTAAAGAAAAAGTTCAAAGATGGCATGACAAAAGGATACAAAAGCATGAGTTTAATGTAGGTGATTATGTATTGCTATACAACTCTCGTTTAAGATTTTTTGCAGGAAAACTTCTCTCTAAATGGGAAGGTCCTTACGTTATCGAGGAGGTCTACCGTTCTGGTGCCATAAAAATCAACAACTTCGAAGGCACAAATCCGAAGGTGGTGAACGGTCAAAGAATAAAACACTATATCTCAGGTAATCCCATAAATGTTGAAACCAATGTTATTGAAACCGTAACCCTGGCGGAATTCATAAGGGACACTTTCCGGAAAGTTTCAGACTCCGAAAAGGAATAGGTATGTGGTACGGTAAGTAAACTGACTCCAAAGCAGTTTTTAAGGCAATATTTCTCCATTTTGGAATATTAAAAAAATAGAAAAATAAGCAGCAGTCCGGGAAGGACACGAGGGCTCCACGAGGGTGGAGGGCGCGCCCTACCCTACTCGGCGCGCCCCCCTACCTTGTGGGCACCTCGTGTACTCTCGGACTCCGTTTTCGTACATGACACGTATTTTGGTCGGTAAAAATTCATTATATAATCTCCCAGGGGTTTTGACTCCTGTATCACGCAAAAATCGCATGTCTTTGTTTCGAGCTGTTTTCTATCAGGGTTGTCAAGGCCAGGCACTATGTCATCTCCCTCCTCCTCCAACCATGAGGGCAACGATGCTTGGCTAATGAAGATAGAGCTGAAGAGAGAAGAACCCATGGAGATCAACAAGGATGAAGGGATCAAGAAGGCCATGGAGGACCAAGTTCCAGCAACAGAAGACACCCTTCAACTGGATCACAATCTTCTTACCCCAACAGAAATCGAAGCTTTCAAGATGATTGATTTAGCTTGTATACAAAATAAGTATCTCACACGTGAAAATATTTTGTTGAAGGAGCATATCATCGCACTCAAGGGCATTATCCGCAAGCTAGAAGACCTCCTACGCTCAATGTGCGACTATCCATCATCAACATCCCCACCTTCTTCACCAACAAAGGAGACATAATCACATGGGTATGGGCACTCCACTTGGTAACTTCCAAGCTTGGGGGAGTGCCCCGGTATCGTATCACCATCACTCTTATCTTTACCGTTTTTCTTAGTTTGATCCTTTTAGTAATATCTTGATCTAGTAGAATAAAAGTTCTCAATATGATCTAGTTGTGAGTTTTGCTTTATTATCCTTCTATGTAATCGAGTCCGTGAGCTATATATAATAAAGATTACTGTTGAGTCAAGGGCTTGATTATTTTGCCATGATCCTAAGTGAATAAAAGAAAAGAGAAAGAAATAAAAAGAAACAAAGAGATCATGTGAGTCTTATGGAGAGTAATGAGTTCACATAGAAAGAGTATGATGAATAAAAGTTGTTGAGGGTTGACAAACATAGTTTTGGTCATCGTTGCAATTAATAGGAAGTAATAAAGAAAGAGAGGTCTTCACATATAAATATACTATCTTGGACATCTTTTATGATTGTAAGCACTCATTAAAATATGACATGCTAAAGAGTTGACGTTGGACAAGGAAGACAACGTAATGGGTTATGTTTTCTTACATCTGAGATAAATTATATTGTCTTGGATCCTCCAACATGTTGAGCTTGCCTTTCCCCCTCATGCTAGCCGAATTCATTGCACCAAGTAGAGATACTACTTGTGCTTCCAAATACCCTTAAACCAGTCTTGCCATAAGAGTCCACAATATCTACCTAAGGATTGAGTAAGATCCATCAAGTAAGTTGTCATTGGTGCAAGAAATAAAAATTGCTCTCTAAATATGTATGATTGATTGGTGTGGAGGAAATAAGCTTTATACGATCGTGTGATATGGAAGTAATAAAAGCGACAGACTGCATAATAAAGGTCCATATCACAAGTGGCAATATAAAGTGACATTCTTTCGCATTAAGATTTTGTGCATCCAACCATAAAAGCACATGACAACCACTGCTTTCCTCTGCTAAGGGCCTATCTTTTACTTTTATCTCCTACATTGCATAAGAGACATGGTGATTTTCACCCTTCCTTTTTACACTTTATCCTTTGGCAAGCACAATATGTTGGAAAGATCCTGGTACATATGGCTAATTGGATGTGAGTTTTCATGAACTATTACTGTTGACATTACCCTTGAGGTAAAACATTGGGATGCAAAACTACAAGCCCTAACTTTCTCTGTGTCCGATTAAAACTCCATACCCATAAGTATTGCGTGAGTGTTAGCAATTGTGAAACATTATATGATAGTTGAGTATGTGGACTTGCTGAAAAGCTCTTATACATTGACTCTTTCATATGTTATGATAAATTGCAATTGCTTCAATGACTGAGATTGTAGTTTGTTAGTTTTCAATGAAGTTTACGATTCATACTTGATATTGTGATTGAATTATTACTCTAGCATAAGAGATTATATGACAAGAATTATATAAGTTGCTGTTGTAAGAATGATCATGATGCCCTCATGTCCGTATTTTATTTTTATCGACACCTCTATCTCTGAACATGTGGACATATTTTCGATTTTGGCTTTTCGCTTGAGGACAAGCGAGGTCTAAGCTTGGGGGAGATAATACGTCCATTTTGCATCATGCTTTTATATCAATATTTATTGCATTATGGGTTGTTATTACCCATTATGTCACAATACTTATGCATATTCTCTCTTATTTTACAAGGTTTACATAAAGAGGGAGAATGCCCGCAGCTGGGATTCTGGGCTGGAAAAGGAGCAAATATTAGAGACCTATTCTGCACAGCTCCAAAAGTCCTGAAACTTCATGGAAGATGTTTTCCAAATATATAAAAAATTCTGAAAGCAAGAACTTCACCAGGGGGGCCACACCCTGCCCACGAGGGTGGGGGCGCGCCCTACCCCCCTGGGCGCGCCCCCCTACCTCGTGGGCCCCCTGGTGGCCCTCCGGTGGCCATCTTCTTCTATATGGAGTCTCTCGATGGGAAAAATCATAAGCCATCTTCTCGGACGAAAATCCGCCGCCACGAGGCGGAACCTTGGTGGAACCAATCTAGGGCTCTGGCGGAGCTGTTCTGCCGGGGAAACTTCCCTCCGGGAGGGGGAAATCATCGCCATTGTCATCATCAATGCTCCTCTCATCGGGAGAGGGCAATCTCCATCAACATCTTCATCAGCACCATCTCATCTCAAAACCCTAGTTCATCTCTTGTATCCAATTCTTGTCTCTAAGTTCGGGATTGGTGCTAGTAGGTTGCTGGTAGTGTTAATTACTCCTTGTAGTTGATGCTAGTTGGTTTAATTGGTGGAAGATCATATATTCAGATCCTATATGCATATTAGTACCCCTCTAATTATGAACATGTTTATGCTTTATGAGTAGTTACTTTTGTTCCTGAGGACATGGGAGAAGTCTTGCTATTAGTAGTCATGTGAATTTGGTATTCCTTCGATATTTTGATGAGATGTATGTTGTCTCTCCTCTAGTGGTGTTATGTGAACGTCGACTACATGACACTTCACCATTATTTGGGCCTAGAGGAAGGCATTGGGAAGTAATAAGTAGGTGATGGGTTGCTAGAGTGACAGAAGCTTAAACCCTAGTTTATGCGTTGCTTCGTAAGGGCTGATTTGGATCCATATGTTTCATGCTATGCTTAGGTTTACCTTAATACTTTCGTTGTAGTTGTAGATGCTTGCAATAGGGGTTAATCATAATTGGGATGCTTGTCCAAGTAAGGGAAGCACCCAAGCACCGGTCCACCCACATGCCAAATTATCAAAGTACCGAACGCGAATCATATGAACGTGATAAACCTAGCTTGACAATATTCCCATGTGTCCTCGGGAGCGCTTTACATCATATAAGAGCTTGTCCAGGCTTGTCCTTTGCTAGAAAAAGGATTGGGCCATCTTCCTGCACCTTATTTACTTTTATTACTTGTTGCTCGTTACAAATTACCTTATCACAAAACTATCTGTTACCACTTGTTTCAGTACTTGCAGAGAATACCTTGCTGGAAAACCGCTTATCATTTCATTCTGCTCCTCGTTGGGTTCGACACTCTTACTTATCGAAAGGACTATGATAGATCCATCTATACTTGTGGGTCATCATGATACGTTAAGACAACTGTGTATAAAAGTGAACAGAGTGACTGACATTGGCTGCAAACCAAGCAGTTAAATGAACACATCACAGTACCAATCAGTTCAATGGCAGGAGGAGTAAGGACTTACAACAGCAGCCTGAACTGGTGTGCTCATGCCCTTCATCTTGATGGTGTGGCAATCCTTGAAGATTTGCACTACATTCGGTTTAGGTTCTTTTTGGTCCGCATGGGTTTTCCTCTGTATTTGGAACAAGTCAAAATAGATACGATAATATGGCACAGAAAAAAGAAGGAAGTAGCAGCTATTTACAAGAGCCTCGCAGTGCGCAATATAGCTAAGAGATCCTGTTGTCTGTTGGAATTTCACTTTAGAACGGTTGGTCTTGTTCTTCAAACATTTATCCTAGAAGAAGATACACTTGTAAGGCACATACATAAATACAAGTTCAATATGTGGTCTGATCAAATACATATACCCTACCTGATACTTTGGATCAGACCAATGTTTAACAATGGTTGTCCAGTCTTCATCTGTAATATATTCCATTGGAGATGTTTGGGTGATTTCATTGTTAGCCTTGCCTTCAAAGTGAGATTTTCTAAGGTGGTACCGATACTGTCGTAGAGTAGACTGAAAAACATGAGTGCATGCTTGTTTAGTTGCATCATATTTTGGATCCAACTTGAACATCATTTGTTGAAAAAAGAATGTGAGTCTTATTAGGAGGAAGCTAGAAAGTATCGAACAGAGCAAGAAAATGTTACAAATTGCGATGAATAACATTACTTACGGATAAATGGTCAAGGAAGGTGTTAAACTGGGTATTGTCTTTCTCATTCCTGTACTGGATCCACGTTGGGAGGATACGTGCATGACACCTAAAGGCAATGGCTACCTCTGATACTAACTTGGGTGACTCTGTAGCATCACGTGGCCTTTTTAAACCTGCCTCAAAATGGATCTACATTCTTCCTCCTTTAGATTTTCTTAATCTGTCAAGCATTATCCCTGATGTCTGTTTCCGCTTGCACCGTGGTGCTAGTTCAACAATGAATATGGAAAGTGTTAGTGCACATCAAACTATGAGAGTACATATAAAGGAGCATGCAACTGCAACTTGACTCGGTCAGGTACCATCTTGGTGTTGATGCTCATGATGTTCATCTGATCTTGCCAAGTCCTGTTGTGTCAGCAATGCTTCAGTGGTAGTGTTAGGTGTGAATGCAGCTTGGAAACTAGCCAATTCCGGAGCAAATGAATGAGTAACTTGTTGAGATGCTGGTACAGTTGAAGCGGATGCTACAACTGGTGGAGCAGGTGATACTGTGTTTGTAGATTTAGCCGGTGGACTTGGACCTTCTACTGCACTATAAGTACCAACAGAATCTCGTGGGCAGATCCTTTTCCGTTTCACCCGATGAGTAACACCATTCCCTACTATATTATTTTCCTTGCTCTTTTTTTACTTTGCCATGTCAAGGCATACCCACAACACAAAAGAATAAAATCGCTCTTTGGAACTCGTTGATGCATGATATAGACAAGCAATACATTCATATAAGACAACCGTATGAGGATGGAATATGTAAGAAAAATAGGATGGCGTGACATATTCTCAGCTACGATGTGTAAACTAAGCAGAAGGATTTACAAGAAAATAGAATTAATGCAAGCTAGACACCATATGAAAGATGCAACCAATATCACTCTGCGTAGTTAAAAGTGTCTTGTCATAAGTGGCATTTCGAAAAAATAGAAGCAGTACAACATAGAAATCAATGCAAGATGCAACCACTATCAAAGTGCCATGTTAAAAGCGTCCAATCATGAGTGATTGATGCGGGATACACAACAATAGTACGTTGATGTAAGAACATGGTATGATTGATAGATGTAGTGTATTCTAGACATAGAAATGCATGTCATATGCACATGTATAACGTATAAACTCAGTAGGTGAAATTTAATCAAAATAGAAGAAATACAGGCTAGACAATATATGCAACATGAAACCAATTATCACACTATCAACTTAGAGCAAGCACCTGTGATGGTGGAGTACGGGAGATGAACTCATCATGTAGACTTGGGACTTCAACTTCATTAGCAGTAGCAGTGGCAAATCTAGAGAGTCTCAGTTTGCATCGGTCCGGAGGATCACCAACATCCCCTAACTTACTCTTTTCCTTCCTATTTTCTGATATTGCGTTATGAAGTCAAAACCAAAAGAAGATGAATAAAATTAGCTCTGCATAATTGGTTGATGCATGATACATACGAACATTACTTTGATGAAAGGCAAGCACGGGATAGGAGGATGGAATATATACAAAAAAAGACAACATTGCATATTCATACGTACGATAGGAGGATGGAATATGTATGAAAAAAAGTAAGCAGAAGGCATTTCAAAAAAATTAGAAGAAATGAAAGCTAGGCACCATATGAACATGCAACCAATATCACTCTATCAGGTAAAAAGTGTCTCATCGTAAGTGCCATTTCAAGAAATTAGAAGGAGTACAAGCTAGAAGACAACGCAAGATGCAACCTACATCACACTCCCAAGTTAAATGTGTCTTATGGGTAAGTAATCGTTGCAGGTATACGTTGTAAGCTACGCAGATGCAATTCAACAAAATCAGAAGCAATACAAACTAGACATCATATGGAACACGCAACCACATATAACAGTTCCAAGTTAGAGCAAGCTCCTGTGATGGTGGAGTAGGGGAGATGTGCTCATCATCTACACGTATGTTCTAGAAACAGGAATAAGTGTCATATTCACAGACATTATGTGTAAAGTAAGCAGATGCAATTCAACAAAGTTAGAAGCAATACAAGCTAGACATCATACGCAACATGTAACCACATATAATAGTGCCAAGTTAGAGCAAGCACCTGTGATGGTGGAGTAGGGGAGATGTGCTCATCATCTACATAGCTACGTTGACTGTCCAGCCTTGTGTTGTCTTGCGAATCTTGTTGGTAGGATGGCGGAGTAGAATCTATAGAGACCCTCTGTTTGAGTTGCTCCGCAGGACCACCATCATCCACTGCCGGGCTAATTTCCTTCATCTGTATTGATTTTGCATTGTGAAGTCAAAACCTATAAGAAAAAGGAATAAAATTCGCTCTTCAGAACTCATTCATGCATGATACCGACGAACACTACTCGGATGAAAGGCAAACACATGATACGAGGATGCAATATGTACGGAAAAAAGGACGGCATGACATATTCACACCTATGATGTGGTAACTAAGAAGAAGCTATTTAAACAAATTACAAGCACTACAAGCTAGACACCATATGAAAGGTGCAACCAATATCACTCTGCCAAGTTCAAACTGTTTGGCGTTTCAACAAATTAGAAGTAGTACATGCTAGAAATCATATGCAAGATACAACCATCACAGTGGTGACTTAAAGGTGCATTATCATAAGTGACTGATGCGGGATATGCAAGAACAGTAGTCTGATGTAAGAACATGGTGTGATCAGATATTGTATGTTCTAGAAACAGGAACACATGTCATATTCACAGGCATTATGTGTAAAGTAAGCAGATGCAATTCAACCAACAAAGTTAGAAGCAATACAAGCTAGACATCATACGCAACATGCAACCACATATAATAGTGCCAAGTTAGAGCAAGCACCTGTAATGGTGGAGTAGGGGAGCTGTGCTCATCATCTACAAAGCTATGTTGACTGTCTAGCCTTGCGTTGTCTTCCGAATCTTGTTGGGAGGATGGAGGAGTAGAATCTGTAGAGACCCTCCGTTTCAGTTGCTCAGAAGGACAACCATCATCCAATGCCTTACCAATTTCCTTCCGCTTTATTGATTTTGCATTTGAGGTCAAACCGACAAGAAAATGAATAAAATTCGCTCTTCAGAACTCATTCATGCATGATACTGACGAACACTACTCTGATGAAAGGCAAAGTCATGATACAAGGATGGAATATGTACGAAAAACTGGACGGCTTGACATATTCACACCTATGATGTGGTAACTAAGCAGAAGGAACTTCAACAAATTAGAAGCACTACAAGCTAGACACCATATGGAAGGTGCAATCGATATCACTCTGCCAAGTTAAAACTCATAGCTGGCGTTCATCAAATTAGAAGCACTACATGCTAGAAATCATATTCAAGACGCAAACAAATATCACACTGCCAACTTAAAGGTGTCCCATCATATGTGACTGACGCAAGATACACAAGAAGAGTAGTTTCATGTAAGAACATGGTGTGATAGATAGATATAGTATGTACCAAAAACAGAAAAGTGTGTCATATTCACACGTATCATGTGTAAGCTAAGCAGATGCAGTTTACACTAATTAGGAGCAATACAAGCTAGACACCATATGCAACATGCAACCAGATATCACACTGCCAAGTAAGAGCAAGCACCTTGGATGGTGGAGTAGGGGAGCGGAGACTTGGAACTTGTAATGCACTAGCAGTACAAGGAGAATCTGTACAGATGCTCCATTTACGTTGCTGCAGAGGACCACCATCATTGCCTTCCTTACTCTTTTCCTTCCTCTTTTTTGATTTTGCCTTGTCAAGTCAAACCCACAAGAAAAAGGAATAAAATTTGCTCTTCAGAACTCATTAATGCATGATACTGACGAGCACTACTTTCATGTAAGACAGCCGCATGATAGCACTACAAAAAATGACACATCCATGACATTTTGGGCCAAATGAATTTTTTTCTGTCATACTTATGACACTTCTATGACGATAATTGTGAAAAAACGCGGTATCATCATAGATGTGCTGGGGTCCTACTTCTGTGACAAAAAATCATGACAGAAAATGGGATTTTCGTCCTGGGCGGGCCGGAGACGTAGCTGCGTGACATTCTTTCGGCTGTCCATGACGGAAAAAAACATGGTAGAAGCGAGGGCGAGGAAAATATCGGGGTGTTCCTAGTTACGGTGGGTGGTCGGGGCCGAGCGATGCACGTTTCTCTTGTACACGCACGCGCGTGGGTGCGAGGCGTTGGGCTCTAACTGAACCCGAGCGAGGTGTTGGGATCTAACTGAACCCGAGCGATTGCACTGTAGGCTACACATTACTGAACCCGAGCGATCGATCGATGGCTGTTAAATGAACACGATCGAGCGATTCCTTCGCTACTGCTGCTAACTGAAGCCGATTGATGTTGCCTCTGGATGAACAGTGAGCGTTGCTGGGGGGTTTGGATGAACTGTTCTCGGTGAGGGTGGATGAACAGAACCCCGTGGTGTTGCATCTGGATGAACAGGACCCCGATTGATCGAGCCGATTGGGGCGGGATGAACATGACCTCGTGGAGGGCAGGATGAACAGGACCACCCCATGGAGGGCAGGATGAACAGTAGACGGTGGAGGGCTGGATGAACAGTAGCCCGTGGAGGGGTGGTTGAACAGGAGCCCGTGGAGAGGGCTGGTTGAACAGTAGCCGGTGGAGTAGCGCGTAGTGGAGGCTGGATGAACAGGAGCCCGTGGATGAACAGTTGCAGGTGGAGGCTGGAGGGGGTCAATGGTGGAGATGAACAATATACCATGGAGTCCCGTTTTGCGGTACGCCACACCCCTCCCGATGAACAGGACCCATGTTTCAACCGTAGTGCTCCAACACAAGTCTGTTTCCTCCATTTTGCGGTACGCCAGACCCCTCCCGATCAACATGACCCCCATTTCGACTGTAGGAGATCCGTTTCCTCCATTTTGCGGTACGCCAGTCCCCTCCCGATGAATAGGATCCCGTTTCGAACGTGGACGGTCGAACACAAGGCCGTTTCCTCTATTCTGCGGTACGCTAGGCCTCGTTTCAATCGGCTGTTCCGTCCAAGCCCTCCCGATGAACACGACGACGCATTCCCTTCTGATCCAGCCGGTTGGCTCCCCATGAACATGACCACGACATTGTTTCTCCGTTTCGACCCAGCCATGTACACGAGCCCTGGCCGTACGTACGCGTGAGTAGGCGTTCGAGACCTCGCCCGTATGTACATACGTGGCCGTATTTACTTTCTTGCACCCTGGCCGCTGTACGTATGTGTACATGCTACGTGCGCGCCTCTACTGTGACACGTGCGCGCCTCTACATCGACCAGTATGTATGTACATGTTCGCGACCAGAATGACAACGCTACGTACGCTTCGAGCAGGTGGGTCCCGACTGTCAGGCACTTCCTTGTGTGCGAAGATGTAGATGGTGGGTCCCAGCAGTCAGGGGGGTG
The DNA here is from genome assembly GCF_002162155.2 of Triticum dicoccoides. Lineage (NCBI taxonomy): Eukaryota > Viridiplantae > Streptophyta > Magnoliopsida > Poales > Poaceae > Triticum > Triticum dicoccoides. Next base: position 183,265,259 of record NC_041388.1, on the reverse strand, counting down.
AATCTTTTTTTTGCCCGGACGCACTACCTTGCGTGCGAAGATGTAGCTGGTGGGTTCCAGCAGTTAGGGGAAACTTTTTTTTCGTGAAATACGGTGGCCCATCCAGTGGGTCCCCGCTGTCAGGTGGAGGAATAATTATTTTGCCTGTAATAAGGAGGCACTTCCTTGCTGCGGCCATGGACCCAGCTGTCAGCCTCTCCATGTACAGTCCATGTCCGATGGAAGCCGTTCCTTGACCATGTTGACCACGTCGCGCCGAGAGCACCAGGGCGGTGGACGACGGCGAGGCCTAGGAAGGGGACGACGCGGAGCCAGGGAAGACGCGGCAGTGGATGCCCACGCGTAGAGGAGTACGAGGGTTCACTGGTTCGCTGCGGTGTGAGGCTGCCGTCGCCGCAGAATAACAGGGGGTGTGGTTGAGTACAGGGATGGCCTGGCCAGCGGTGGGAATAGTAGGGGGTGGTGAGGCCTCCACGACAGCACAGCCGGCCACGGGAGGCAGGAGCATGCGGCATGACTGGCGCTGCTTTGGGCGGCTAGAGCAACAAGACCAGAGGTTGAAGAAGCACTACGACCGTTGGATGGACATCGTACGGTCACTGGAGCTAGAATCGTTCATATTGACTAAGTTGACAAAGCACTCCGTCCCCTTCAACTTAGTAGGCCCACAAGTCAGCCTCCCACCAAGGTGGGTCCCAACTAGCAGGGGGAGTATTCATTTTTTTGTGCGTAATAAGGAGGCACTTCCTTGCGTGCGAAGATATAGCTGGTGGGTCCGACCTGTCAGCGGTGGGAACGTTTTTATCGCAAAATACAAAGGCCCTTCCGGTGGGTCCCAGCTGTCAGGTGGAGGAATCATTATTTTGCATGTAATAAGGAGGCATTTCCTTGCGTGTGGCCGTGGACCCAGCTGTCAGCCTCTCCACGCACAGTATACTTCCGATGGTGTCGTTCGTTGACCACGTTGACCACTGCTATTCTTATATAGAAAAATAGAATAGACCTCTGCATTTTCTTCAAAAAAATACATAAATTGGGTTGCCGATGTTTCAGGAAAAATAAAACCTCAGATGGGAGGTCCATAGGCCGGTTGATACATAACAGCTCAAGAAAATACAAGCAGCCTTATGGACCTCCCATCCGAGGTCGTGGGCTGCGCATGTTAAAAAAGAAAGCCTAGACGGGGCAGCCCAAAACCCAGCTGATACTTGCTGCCCAGTGACAATAAATGATACGTGCCAGCTCCCCGGCTTCGTTGTGAATTTATCTCCTATAGTAACTACATTGAAGCACCTAAAAAAATGTAACTATGTTGACAAACCCGTGGGCCCCAACATCAGTATAGCATTAGGAGGAAGTATTTTTTCGATGAGGCACTTGCTTGCGTACGGCCATAGACCTGGTGGGTCCCGACTGTCCGCCTCTCCACGTACAGTCCTCTCCAGATTCCTCTCATTTGTTCAGCATGTTCACAACGGCAGACAGCGGCGTCGCGGCGAGTGCACAAAGGCGCAGGTGGAGATCCGTCAACCTAAGGAAGTGCCTTATTAGTAACGAAACAACTGAACTAGCCAAGTGGCCGAGTGACACTACCCGACAGCTGTTCCGCCCGGCTTCGATTCCGCCTGTGCAGAGAAAATATCTCCAAATTTTTTGCCTCTGCCTTTATTGACATGTGGGTCCCAATTGTCATCTACGCACAACAGGTCCTACACTTGCCAAAACGTTGTCCCTCGTTTTCTCTTTTTTTCGCACACTTGACATTGTGTGGGCATTTTGAGAATAGCATATCTTTTTGAATGTGCATCATATGAAGATGTGCTATGCATTAATGTTGATCAACATGATGTTAACTAGCTGGTAGTTCCAGTTTCGACCATGAATAAAACTTCCAGCATGATGTTAACACTGTTTGAAAAGGCCGTGTTAATATAAATGCTCTGCCTCTGAAAGTTGAAGTTTCTTATCTAAAACTGAATCTTGCAGTTTCTTCTCTAAGAATCACATTGTCTACACTTTTATACTCCTATGAAACTAGATTTTTTAAGTGCTAAAAATAGATCTCTAGAATTGGTGCTTCATTCAGAAAAGAGTACACCCCTAGAAAACTGCCAATATAAGCTACTAGTATTTTTTTAAGTCTAAGCTACTAGTATTTGGTTAGAGGATTTGCTGCTGAGAAAGATCTGTCCATAGTGAGCGCCACACATCCCACTTATGGTGGGGGATGCCAATGCTTAGATGGAGCAGGGTTGGTGTCGGTAATTTTTACTTGGCACCTCGCACTCTGCATATATGCCGATTCTATCAATACATTTGTGCAATTCCACCAAAATGCAGCTGAATAACCCTGTTTGCACAGATAATGAAAAGGCGTGATTAGATTATAGTGGCACTAGCTGATGAAACATACACTAATAAGCAGAAGAAAATATTACATCATACTGGAAATCGACCCAAGTCTCCCAGATACACCTTCTGCCAGTGATGAACATTAGTGTACAGCGGTAGTACAAGGAGGGGCCTTGAGACATTCAAATCTCTATTTTTGTGCAGATCAACTAAAATTAAGCACCCCAGTTTGCAAAAACGCTTAAACATTAACAATGGGACTAGTTGATGAAACATACATTAACAAAGAGAAGCACTTTCTTTATATACATTGGAAATGAAATGATAGAGAGGACACTCGCTCTATTTTAACTGTATTATTACTTCATTTTATCAGTGACACTAGGGTCGAGCAGGTGGCAAATGAGGTGTACCGTGCGTCGCAAGGATGAAGGCCGGGGGTGCTTAGAATGGGATGCTGAAGCTGGCTCTTTCAGTCCCTATCTTCCCCTGATGTTTCTGTGGTAGCATTTGGGTTGTAATCCAAACTTGGTCGAGCTGGTGCTGCGTCCCCCTACCTGCCTAGCTTATGTGGCGAACTTGTCTCCTGCTAGTACTTAGTCCGTTCTAGTAGTAGTTGCATAACTGCCCGTTTACACTGAGATGTTGTCGGATAATGGTTCTCTATGGCTGGGTTTCTTTAATCAAATCGGAAGGAACCCCCTCTTTCGATATATAAAAAAACAGTGGCTCTAGCAGTGCCAAAACATTGCCTCAAATTAATAGTGCCACCAGATTAAGGTGCAAAACAATAACATTACTGCTTTATCATGGCAGTGCCAAAACAGTAGCACAAGAGCAGGATCAACATGCAGGATCTTTGGCAAACGGTCAGACCAAAAAGGAACATACCTCGTGATGGGAACCATATCTGCCGTCAACGCCATCGTAGAATGGATGACACCAGTCACCAACATGGATGATTCAATTCATGGGACCTTTTGGTGTAGTTCACCTAAAATGAAGCAATGTCCCATGAGCTAGCAGCTTCTTCTTCTTCTTTTAAGAAAAGGGCTCCAACCCCGGTTCCATTTCCATCAGAAAACAAAACCCACAGAGCTTCTTCATTAGTTGCAATAAAATTGAGCAACATCAAGGTTGGTCGTGAAGCTCCTGGAGAGTAGGCGGACCAGGACAGTTGCATCTCTAACAAAAAGAAGCAATTTATCTTAATGGGAAATTTAGCAGGACATGAAAAAAGTGCCATTGATTCATATTACTGGAGGCATTACATTGAAAACAACATTGGTTTAACGTGTCCTTACTTTTAACAGTGCGACTGCTACATTTTACCAGTGGCATTACATAAGAGCGGCTCGGGGCAATAAACATCAGAAGAGGATATCTGGGTTGGTCCCATTTTTGTTCGGTATATAGCCACCTTATACTGTGTGAGGCTAGCAAATCTAGTGATGGACTTACTCTATTGACTTGTCCCCCAGTCCCCACTTTCTTTCCTTTTTCAACCAATATATCGGGTTTATATTGAGTTTGTTGGATAGCCAGTCTCTGCTGCTTTTCACCCCCATTATTTCCTCTTTCGACCAAGTCCTAGATTCAGGTAACAAATCTTCCCCCACCCCCACCCCCTTTATTCCTTGTTTGAACCAAGTACTACTAGATTCGAGTGCATGAACTAGTTTTACCTCTTAACAGTAAAAAAATTAGGTGGTTTTTGAACAGCCGATCGATCCTATCTACACGAGGGTTCCTGAGAAATAGTAAAAGATACAAATGCAGCAACGTCAGGAGCTCGGGAAGTAGAGCAAGGCCGGTTTCGAAGGAAGTTATACCTGAGGGTCGTCGGGATGTCGCTAGGTGGGCGGCGGGAGGCCGGATCTGCCCACATTATGGTAGCAAGGAAGAAGGGGTGGGAGGTCCTCCCTCGTCAGCGATGCTTGGGAGAGAACAGCAAGGCACGCTGATCGGGACTCGCTGGCAGTGGGTAAGAGCCGTCGTCGAGGACGACGGCATGAACATTGCACCTTCTCACCTTCCCCGACAGAGAGGAACCGGCTGGATCTGTGACCAGCGGTGAGTAGAGAGAGAGAGTGTGGCCACCGCTGTTGTGTTTAGATCTGGAGAGGACGAGACAGTGTGAAGAGAGCAACACTAGCAAGCACGCGCGGAGGCTCCTGCCTATATAGTGGAGTACTGGTTTTCTTTTGTCTACCGGCCGGAGCCGGCTTGACCTCGGTAATGACTGTCGAGAAGTCTTCATGCACGTGCCCCGGAGGCGCAGTTGTCGTCATTTTGATCTGAAGCACCGGATTATAACATATAACATGAAAAAATGCCACATGACAAGAAATGATAACCTCACTGCCCAAAGGAGACAAGATGAATCCCGACGGACAAACTAGACGAGGATCAAAGCTCAAATTAAAGATAAACTCGTAGAAAAGTGGTCCATCGATAGATTTCCTAATTAACATAGCTGGCTTGACCTAGATGGCAGCCGAGTAGTCTTCGTGCATGTCTGTTGGAGTCTGGTCACATACATGGACGAATTGATCTTCTGTGTCTTGCAGGGATCGTCCAGGTACCAACATATGTACTACTTCTATTAACTCACCCGACTTTTGAGGCTTGGGAGTGTGCCTATGGTCGGTTCTCAATTGCGGTCCCACATGTGTGTGCAAACGCAAATATGACGTGCGTTCCATTTGGAGAGCGGCATGCCAGACCAACCAACCGTCTGGGGTGTGACGCGAACGCGACGGGCGTGTTGTATACTCCGTACATGTGTACCGCCATTTTCTTGAGGCTTTGCTCTGTGGGGCAATCCATGGATACAAAATTAGTATACTGTACTATTTAAAAGTCGAGGGCGGGGCTTTTCCTGCACGGTAGGCGGGGCAGTTCCGCCTAGTCGGTTTGACAGAGACGCGAGAAGATGAGGGAGTAGGCTGCTGCAAACATAGGGTTGTGTGATTTGACAGTGAGTTACTGCTGGACAAGTGGGGCCCGGTGATTTGACTTGCCATTATCATTTTGTCAGGACCCCGACTCGATGTCACATCGATCTAGCTTGTAACACCTCATATCACTTTGCGGCCTCACGCACGGTATCCCCACGGGTGTGGCCTTACCTTTGCCCGGGACCGTTTGCGCCTTTTGGCTCACGTATATGATAGTGTCGCTAGCATCCATATGATAAAGAGCCCGGGCTGACATGACTAGTCGTAAACCCAAAGTGGCACAGACTTACAGGGACAGGCATCCATGACCCAGCAACGAACGTGTCGGTCATCAGCAAGTGGGTCCGGGCTGTAGCACTGGGCTAGCAGGACTCCGGTAAACCGGGCTGTAGCGGGCTAACAGGACTCCGGTACTCAATGCGTGACATTTCCCCGAAGGGACAGACACAGGAACGAAGAAGGACACATGCCGGCCAGCCTAAGTGTTCCCGAGCAGTAGCAAGCTACCATGGCTCAGTGGTAACACTAGGAGACATTTCCCGGTAAGAGAGGCTACTAAGGATAAACAACTAGATAGTCAGATCCCACACATACCAAGCATTTCAAACATACACACAATATGCTCGATATGTGCAAATACAACAAGGCATCACAACATGACTCTATGACACAAGTACTTTATTTAAGGCTCAGAGAGCCATACATAACATACACAAAGGTATGGGTCACACGACCCAGCATTCAAGTCATACAGTCATACAAACCAGCAGCGGAAGTAACTTGTCTGAGTACAGACAACTAGTAAAATAAAAGAGGCTTGGAAAGCCTAGCTATACTACGTGGTCCTTCACAAGCTCAGGATCACCACCTGGGCCTTAGCCTACTCATTGATGTCAACGTCTACGTAGAACCCATCAGAAGGGGTTGCAGCGTCTTCTGTAAAAATGTAAATTATAGCAACATGAGTACAAAGGTACTCAGCAAGACTTACATCAGATCCTACATACATGCATATTATCAAGAAGGGTTGGTGGAGTTGTTGCAGCAGGCCAGCTTTGACTCTTGGCTAGGCTAACCTACGAGACTCCAACTTGAAATGGTTTTGCGCACACGAGTCCATTACTCACCAATTCAATACACTACCGAGGATCCACCTCCGTCTTCCTACGGAAGAGCCATCCTCGGCACTCACCCTTATCTTGAGGTTTTTAGTAGTTTCCATTTACTTGTCTATGAACTGTATAGGCAACCAAGTAGTCCTTTACCGCGGACGCGGCTATTCGAATAGATCATGATAACCCTGCAGGGGTGTACTTCTTCATACACGCTCTCACCACTTACCGTCGTTTACACGACATGTACTCGGCAACCTTCAAGCGGAAGCCCAACGTGGGTGTCGGCCACGACCTACCTAAACACCTAAGCCTCCAGTCCAGGTTTATCGCCTATCCAGGTTCCATCCGCAGGGAGTCCGGCCGAGGTTTCCCATACGGCCCCGAACGATGTGAACAGGGTTCCCGAGATACCTAACGGGTATTCGGTACACCCGGCCACGTACCTACCGCATCACAGCCCACCCCTACGGTCAGCGTTGTCCATGGCCTCCAGTAGGCTACAAACACCAGAAACTACTTGCAACTCCTGGACGGAGAACTAGGGTGAATAAGAAGCCGAGAGGGTCCATTGGTTTCGGGCCCAATGCATGGTAGTAGCTGATTCTTAAATCACACATACAGATCTCAGTGCTTAAGGTCGGCTTCAATGAAACAACCCACCATGTACTCCTACATGGCCTCTCATCGATACCTTTACGAAATCGTGTTCACCACACCACTCTCATTACCGACATAATCATTTCACTCTAGCCCATCACCCAGATGAACCAGACCTGACACGACTCTAAGCATAGCAGGCATAGCAAGGTAGGAACAACACATACATATGGCTCAATCAACTCCTACACATGCTAGTGGGTTTCATCTAGTTACTGTGGCAATGACAGGTCATGCAGAGGAAATGGGTTCAACTACCGTAGCACACAGCAGTTTGAAACGCGTTGTCTTAATGCAGTAAAAGAGAGCAGGAGCGAGAACATGGGATTGTATCGATATGATCAAATGGTTGGTTGCTTGCCTGATGGTTCGATGCACTGATACGGTTCTTCGTTAGGGTAATCACGATAATCCTCGGAGGCAGAACCTGCCGCAAAGAACACCGATACACAACCATCACCAAACAATGTGCAACAATATGATGCATGCATGAAACATAGCAATATGAGTGTGTTGGGCTAATGCAACTAAGACCAGAAGGGTTTGAACCAATTTGAATCAAAGATTCAAATTTCAAACTCAAACATGGCCTTTTAAAGTGCTTTTCCTTGTTCTGCATTAAACATCAGGTTAACTTGTTTAATCATGCATGAAAATAGTACAGATGGATAGATTGGATTTTTCTGATCATTTTTCATATATAATTTGTCTGATTTGGAGTTACAGAATAAAAGTTATGGATTTTTAGAGTTTAAACTATATTCTGGAATTTCCTATATTAGATTAATTCCAGAAAATCAATTATTGCGTCATCCTGACGTCAGTGTGACGTCAGCAGGTCAACGGAACACGTCCGGGTCAAACCTGACAGTGGGTCCCGCGTGTCAGTGTGATTAGTTTAATTAAAGTTTAAATAAAACTAAACCTGTTTAATTAACAGGGCTGGGCCCCACCTGTCATTGACTCAGGGGAGTCAACCAGGGCCCACCCGTGGTCAAACCCGGGTCGGCTGCACCGGCGTTTAGCCGCCGGCGAGCCCGACGCGGCGGCGGAAGTGGTTTTGGCTGTTTCGGCCACCAAATGGGTCGCGAAGACCACCGGAGTGGAGCTGAGGACGAGCCGCAGCTCTTGGTGGAGTCCGTTGGGGTCGGGGTGGCCGGAGTTGGCGCCGGCGACGACTTTGGCGGCCACCGGGGTTCGGCCGAAGACGAACTTGACGCTAGAGGGGTCAGTGAGGCTCGGGGAGTGGCTAGCTAGGTGCTAAGTGACACGGTGAGTATGATGGACACCGCGGAGTGGCCGGAGGATGACCGGGAGCACGTCGGCGACGAGCTCCACGGCGGTGGGTGCGGTTGAGCTCCGGGAGGTCGCTACACGGCTCGGGAGCAAGAACGGAAGGAAGGGGAAGATGGCTAAGCTCACAGTGAGTGCGACAAAGCCCTTGGTGTGGCCGGAGATGAACCGGAGCGACGACGGCGTTGAAGGGGATCTCCGGCGACGGCGGTTCGGGCGAGGTCATTGCGGTGGACTCGGGCGTTGCGAGCGCTCGGGGATCGGCTTGCTCGATGGAGTGGACAGCGGCGGAGCTCCTGGACACGATGAGAGGATGCACGGGCGGCGGGGAGCACGGCTACGACGAAGGCACGGCGATGGTGGCGTCAGTCATGGCGGGGAAG
>NC_041388.1:183224848-183256044 GCF_002162155.2 Triticum dicoccoides | reverse complement strand
CATGGCGGGGGAGCGCGAGGGGGAGGAGCTGGAGAGGAGAGGGGGTGTCTGGGGGGTTCGGGGGAGCGAGGGAGGCCGATCCACGACGTCACCGGGCGAGGGGAGCGGCGAGGCGGCGAGCAGGTGCGTGGCGCACGCTGCGGTCGCCGTCGGGCACCTGCCTGCCTGCCTGGCCGGCAAGCAGCTCGCTGGAGCGGCGCTGGGCTGGGCCGGCAGGTGGGCCGGGTGCTGGGCGCCAGGTAAGTTTTTTCCATTTTCTTTCTGTTTTCTGTTTTTTTAATACTTCTGCAACTTTGTTGAATTAAATAAAATACTTAGGCAACTCCTAAAATCACCAAACTACTCCTGGTCCATAGTTGGATTATTTCCAACTTGAAACATTTTAGTTTGGAGATATTTGAGCATTTAAATATTTTATATAATTTTAAATGCCCAAATTCAAATATTTATGATTTAATTCAAAAACCCTAAGATGGCCTAGGAAAATGTGCATCACTTTTGGCAGAGGTTCTGAACCAAGACAAAAATGATGGGCATTTTAGAAGGGCATTTCAGGTTCATTGAAAAAGTTTTTAGTAAACCCTAATTGGTTTCAGAGGGGACTGGGGGTTCTGTCATCCCCATTTCAGGTTTCTGATGAAAGAGTAAACATGATGCAACACTCTAATGCATGGCTAACTAGGATGTGACACATTTTAACTACGGCGCTATGACCGGCTTGAGTCTCCCGATTCCTGACCACCTCCATACAGGTGCCTCTCCCGATGCTCCACCATGTAGAGGCTGGCTCTTGCTTGAGAGCCCACTCCTCCACTTTTTCCTTGCCTCTTCCCCCTAGATATGCAAAATGCCATGTAAAGCAGGCTTATAGCCCACTATTGTAGTTGATCCTACAGGTGCTAAGCCTGCCACATAGGCATAAAGGCTGATGTGGCAAGTTAATTAAGAAGAGACAGACTAGTTTGGTGACCCGAGGAAGAAACGGTGATTAGTGCGTGTACCTAGATGAGGCAAACTTAGCAACAAAAAACTAAGCACCTATGCATTGGGGACTTGAGTTGCTAAGCCATTTAATGCCCATAGCACCTCATCTAAGCACCATTTCATTGGAAGAGCTCACTCCTTGGCAAATGCAATAAATACTATGCAGAAAGAGATAGAGAGAAGTAAACAAAAAAAATACTCTTATAGCCAACCTTATAGCTAACCTTGTTGTATCAGTGACTAAGTGATGACTATGTATGACATGCCAACATCAGATAGCCTAACGCACCGTGTTAAATCTCCAAGGGCGCGGCCGCGCGAGCGAGGCGACGGTCATGGTAGGCGCGACCATGATACGGGCTGCTGGCAGCCCTTGGATCTGAGATCGAACGGTCGCTTGCTAAGTTGCTGAAAATTTGCAAAATAACCCTCCAGGATAGGATGTTCACCCATAGATCTCGAATCACGCCATGCAACCGTTTGATCTCAGATCCAAGGGCTCTCGGACGCCCGTATCATGGGAGAATGGAAAGCTTCATATCACCTGTAATTTCCCGACGCTTGACATGACATCGAAAGCCATTTAATTGGGCGTCGAGTAGACATGACATCTAATTGGGCCCCCATAGTATTGTGCATGAATCCATTTATCCACCAGGCAAGCCACTACCCTGCCATTCACACGCGCCCCCCCATAGGACATTTTTACAATTGATAAACCGCTCCTAGTCGTCTCGTCCTTTCACATTATGGCAATTCCACTAATCCTAACCCTCCTCCCAAATCCATGGCGTCCCAAATCTCCATGATCGGCTGTGAGTACAAGTTTAGAACCATCACCAGCGATGAGTTCGACTTCATCTACACCCGTTCTTCCACAATGGTGAAAGAATGCCTTGCTCGCTTCAAACGCATGTTCAAAAACTCAAATGAGGAGTGGATCGCTGGCTAGATGTTGAGTACACGACAGTTCTGGGAAGCGAGAAGAATCTAAAGGAGACAGAGAAGAAGAAGCCCGCTGTGATCCAGTTTTGTGTGCATGACTTATGCTTGGTCTACCACATATGCCATGCCGACGTTGAGTGCCAGGATTTTAGTTGGTATAGTACTACCACTCATTTCTTCACATTATATACGTACAATATATATGGCCAACATCATATAGCCAACAATTTAGTTGTCAAAGAATTTCAGGGTGCTTAGTTCTATCAAAGAATTCCAGGGTGCTTAGTTTTATTTGAGGGGCGTGTTGTGCTGGAGACCATTAACTTATCACTGTGAGAATCGGCTTATTTTTGTCATCTAACATGGTCAACGGGTTTGACGTGAAAATAACAATGTCTAATGGCATTTCTAATATACGCTGCCTCCCCCATATTTTCTTTACAGAGGCAACATAGAACTATATGAGTGCCCTGTTAAATTTTCAAATTATTCCAGGTTCGTTTGGCCTTTTTTTATACATTAATTGAGTTTCTAGTCATTTAATGTGCATAATTCAAATTTGAACTACAAGCACATGCTCCCGTGCACCAAAGTTGATTGAAAAATCATTGTGTGTCCTCGGGTGAATTTCTAGGTCACATGCGAGAAATGGGAATGAAATTCAAACATCTGGCCTCGTGGTTCGGCCGAGAACATTGAGAAGCTTGGTTTTAAAATTCTTGTAGATCCAAAACACGCCTGAAAATCATGAAACTTGGCATGGTGTCATGTCATGGTACTACCATGTCGTGGTAAAAAAAATTGTAGAATAAGAACAAGTTTTGGTATAAGTTTCTTGCAAACCGGAGCTTCTCTCAAGAAGGCTCATGGTTCTGAGAGGGAACATGTCACCTTTGTGTGCATAATTAAAATTTTAAATACAAGCACATGCTCAAGTGCACCAAAGCTGGTTGAAAAATCACATGTGTGTCCTCGGGTAAATTTCTAGGTCCCATGCCAGAAATGGAAATGAAATTCAAACATCTCGGCATCATGGCTCGGTTGGAAACATTGAGAAACTTGGTTTTTTAATTCCAGTAAATCTGAAACACGCATGAAAATCATGAAACTTGGCTTGGTGTCATGACATGGCACCAACATACTGTGGTAATTTTGCTGTCCGATTTGCGAAGGCGCACACATTAACAATCAACAAAGTCATTTTGGAAAAAGTGTTGTCATGTTACAATCGGAAACACAAGTATTATTGAAACCGTGGGCGTTCTATTTACCATTTATGTGCCGCCACGCGTCCCCTTTTTTTATTAGCTAGGAGGCGTCGTGCAGGGTAGCTATTTGAGTACGGGAGGCGTGCGAGCCCTTTGACCTCCATCTGCCATCCACCTCTCTCCCAAGGTCTCCATTAATGGCGCCCGAGCCTCTGTTTAATGGTGTGGCAATGTCTCACTTGACTGAGATTTAAGAGAGTAAAAAGAAAATCTGAAAAGAAAATTTTGCACGGATCTTGATGTATGATGCGACGGACCTATATAACATCTACTGCGACTTATAGCAAGACTGATGAATGTGCGGGCCGCACACGGCACCAACACGACACGAGCTTCGTCTGCCTGGTGCGCATGCAGTCGGGTGAGTTGTCCAAGCATAGACACAACCAGGCCCTCGTTGGTATCCGCGCCTTGACTTTAGCTGGTCATAGTGGAGAGTAGCATAGACTAGTTACTAGTCTATGTTGCTAGTACCTTCATAGTGGGTAGTGTCATATAGTATAGGCATAATTTGGCGATGAGCGCTCTCTATATGTACCACCTTTTTTCTTTAATTACATCTTGTTAGTTTTGCTCCATGGCGCAATCCATCGATACTACTACTGTACAAATGTATACATTTCTTAAAAGGCTAGGGGGCGGGGCAGTCTAGCTTGGTCCTTTTCACGAGAGGCGAGGGCCTTTGTGATTTGACAGCTCATTACTACTGGAAGGCGGGGCCTTGTGATTTGACTGCTCGTATAAATGTGCCGCCGACCTGAGGAGGAGCAAAGAACCGTGTGGTATACTCAAGTTTTCCACTGGAGTATGATGGAGGAGCACGAAACACGGCAGCCTAGTGCCATATCCTCGACTCTCTACTCGTTTTATATATTACTGGCAAGAGGCATTGTTCTATTGGTGATAAAGAATGTTCTAATTTGCTAGTCACCTCATTTTTAGCATTGTTCTATTCATGCCTCGCAGAGAAGGTGACACGTGCGGTGAAACACCCGAAGCAAAATAAGAAACACAGGAGCAAAAGAAGCAGGAGGATTATCACCCCCAAAAAAGAAGGAAGACGCACACACAAGTCTGGGGCGCTACTCTCACTACATGAAGGGTTGCTGGCTGTGAAGTCGTAACTGCTTCTTCATCGCCTCCACGGCCTCCATCTCCTTGCGCGTCTCCTCTGCCATCTTCATCATTGTGTCCATGACGCGGGATTTCTCAACGCGAGCCTTCATCATCTGTTCCACTGCCGCATTTCGTACCTTGACAGCAGTCGGGTGCTCGATGCGGAGCTTCGCCAACTCCTCCTTCTGTTCCATGACGAGGCCCTGCAACATCTTCATCAAGGAACTACTATTCTCATTCAGCTTCTTCCAGCTGGCGTTCTCCTCCTTCAGCAGGTCGAGCTCGTGGTAGAGCTTCGTGTTGTCCTCCTGAAGTTGCAGGATTTCGTCGGTCGCCTTCTTCTCCGAGGCAATGCTCTTCTTCAGCAACATCACCAAGCCGGCGGTCAACTCCCCCTGCTCATTGAGCTCAACAGGCATGTCGTCGAAGCTCTCCTTCAGCAGCTCCACCAAGCCATGGATGAACTCCTTCTACTTTTTGAGGTGCTTATCGAGCTGATCGGGCATGCCGTCGAGGGATAACGACTCTAGCGCCGCCAGCTCGATATGTTCGCCTCCGCGTCTAGGGCGCTCCTGGGAGCCATCGCCTGCCCGTGAGAGATCTTTCGAGGTCTCTGCGTGGCGGCGAGCCCTCTTTTTTTTCCGCAGCCTTGGTTTCCGCTCCCTTGTTACGAGTAGTTCTCGACCTAGAGCTCTGCACACCGGCCATAGCAAGGACGGGCGAAGAAGCATGACTTATGAGGAGGAAGGTAGAGTAATTTTCGGTTAGGTAGTTCCCCTTTTTATAACCTAAGTACTAGCACTAGTACTAAAACCTGCATAGTGGGAACACGTTCTGGTTTGGTATGTACTGGTAGGTGTGAGCTGGCTTGCACTTAATTGTAGCACTAGTACTTTTGAATGTGATGGGAACAAGGTAAAGATTAATTGATGGTTTTTGGTTTTGAGGCCCAAAATTGTTCCGTATGAGTTTAGTGGAACACAAATTTTAAGTAGACTGCACTGCTCAGATGCGTAAATATTATGTTACTGTCAAAAATTGGCACAAAATACGAAGGAGACCAATGGAAGTACTACTAGCAACCCATGATTTAACTACTTGCATGTGCGCAGTGGAGTAGTAATGTCTTTCTTCCGCCCTCACGTCCACTCAATTGGCATGCGCTGTATTAATTGACCATCAATGAAGTGAAGGACTTTACACGCATCAAATTATCACATGGGTTGGATCTTAGTACAAAATTGCGTCCACACGTGTACCCGCGTGTGCGTGCGAGGGAATGAGTGCGTGCGTGGCGTGCGTGCACATCTTCGCTTCGTGCATGTACCGCTAGTGCAGCTTAGGGAGGACGAGTACATTCTTCTGGAACCAGTAGCACGCCACTGTGATCAATCCACACAAGGATGTCACGACAACGCCTCCACATGTTCCACGTGCCCACGTGGCTTCATGAACTGTAAGGGAGACACTTCGTAGCGTGCCATTGTGTTTTGCACATACTCGAAGTACTAGTAAAGTACACGTGCATTGCACACGTCAAATTTTGCAACCAAATTACGAATAAATACCACACTGTAGCATGTAAGCTCTGAGTCATATATGCATGATGTAGACCTTCATTTAATTCTTATAGTTCATCTCATTCAAAATCAATTAGTTTTTATAAAAACCTAGGGCCTCTTTGATTTTAGGATTTCCAAAACGCGGGAATAGGAAGAACATGGGATTAGAGTGGAATGTTGTCTTGAATCCTATAGGATGGTACGAGTGTTTGATTGTGCAAAGAAAAAACGTAGAATTCTTTCAAAGAGGTTTGAGTGGATGAGATGTTTCCTATGAAATCTAGTGCAAATGAATCATATGGAAAAAATTCCTATGGTTTACAATCCTATGAATCAAACAACCAAGATAAGAAATATTCCTAAGGATTAGAATCCTCCAAAATTCCTTCGAGAATCCTTTGAATCAAAGAAGCCCTGAATCTATTTTATGATACATGGAATTGTGTGTTGTAAAGCATAAAGTACAAACAAAGAATGGCAATTCAACTATAGCGACCCGACCCGAATGGATCAAGTCTCTGTGCTTAAGTGTCATCCCTGGATCGGTATGCTGACACACACAGTACTCGAGGATTTATAACAGAGGTAAATCACATGTAAAAAGTAACGTAAATACTATTACCTCTATCCAAAATAGCGGAAGTAACAAGGTTGTGGATTCCCATCAACACCAACGGAAAAGTTGAGTGTAGAAATCGTAACCCTAACGTATCACTTACTCGTCGTAAGATAATCCTGCATGATGAATAAAGGCTATCACTACATGCATATATGGCTGGTGGAAAAGCTCTGTGGTTATAAGGTTTTTGCGAAAAGCCAATTTTTCCCTACTGCAAAGGAATACATTTTAATTAACTATCATGGTGGTTGTTAAACATTGAGAATGGTTGACAGCATTCTCAATCCCAATTAAGCATCATCATTAAAACCCAACAATATTCATTTAAAGTAACGTGATGAGATTCACATGATAATCCAAGTACTAGATACTCAAGATGTCCATAACCGGGGACACGGCTAACCATGATTAGTTTATTACACTCTGCAGAGGTTTGCGCACTTTTCCCCACAAGACTAGATCGCCTCCGTTTGGTTTCTCGCACTACATGGTGTTTGAGAAGACGGATGACCGAGACATAGTCTTTCAGAAGCGCTAGCACCTTACCATCGGGTAGTCCATACCACCTACATCCCCTACATCTGCTAGTCTACCACTGTAAGAGTTCGCACAACTTAGTCAACTATGCTAGAGCCCATAATAGCTTGTGGCTGCACATGGAAGTTTCTAGCATGAATAATCTTATGATCCCTTTGAGCCTGGGTGGCGAACCATAGGATGATCACACGGTATATCCCCGGGATCTCCTAGGACAACACTAGTATATCCCCAGGTGTCCGGGCAAGTCCACTGGTATATCCCCAGGGTGCCCCTAGCAATCCACCCAGATGTGTATTCAAGTTGCCACCTTAAGTTGAACCATTAAATGACAATCTCACATTTGTCATGGATTTCACTCATACCCAAACCACGTCTACGATCATAGCATAGCAATATAAGCAACATGTAGAAGTAACTCCCAAGGGTTTGATAGTAACAGGGCAATAGGTTCCTACCTCATCAACTACTTCCCAAACCCACAATTTAATTAGATCCTAATCATGCAATGCTTGAGGTTTGATCTAATGCAATGAAAACTGGGTATGAAGGGGATATGATCAAAGTGTGAACTTGCCTTGCTGATGATCCGCGAAACCTAACGATTCGAAGTAATAGGCGGCGCACTCCGGGTATTCTATCGCAGACAAACAAACAAGCATACAATAAGTACTCATCTAATGCACAGGTAAAACTCAAATAAGAGATCTAACCAGAAGGTTCAACTTAAGAACTCCGGTTGGCAAAAAGAATCAAATCGAACGAAGCAGCGAAAGTCAAACTGCGAAAGAAAACAACTTCGTTCTAGTAATCTGGATCTAGGGCAAATTTTACAGTAGCAAAATCTTGTTTAAGTTGGTTAAACGGATAAAGGGTTTCGAGACGAATCCCTAGGCGCTTGAATCGCCTGATTCCGATAAACGAGCGAAAAGTTAAACTAAAACGAAAATCGAATCAGGAATCGCGATCAGAAAAATCACGGATTTAATTCGAGAAAAAGAAAAACGACGAATGCCGAATTTTTTTTTCGACACGGAAAACGAGGCGCGACGAACCTCGGGCGGCGGGATCGTCGGCGGCGGCGGCGGCGGCGGCGGCTCCGGCGGCGCGCGCGGATCATGGCGGGGCTGATGGGCTAGGGCGGCTCGGGGCGGCGCTATTTAAAGGCTGCCCCTGGGCGGTGTCCCGCTCAGGTACGGCCCGAAGTCGGTTTGTTTTTTTATTCCGCTCGGAAGAAAAATAAAAAGAAATACTAAACGGACTCCAAAAATTCCAAAATAAATTTTCACGGGCTTCTAAAATCAAGCCGCACAAGGTGAACATTTATTTGGACCCTAAATGCGATTTTGAAAAACACACATTTTTCCTAAATTCAAATAAAACACCGAAAAACTCCGAAATAATATCTTATTTGATTTTTTGATTAAATCCTCAATATTTCTTTATTTTGGGAAAGTCATTTTATTCCCTCTCTCATATTTTTGTTATAGAAATAATTGATGATAAAATAAATAAAATCAAATGATCCTATTCTCAACATTTGAGAAAACTCAAATATAAAAATAACGAAATCCCCAACTCTCTCCGTTGGTCATTGAGTTGCGTAAAGTTTTAGAATTGGAAATATTTTCCAAATGAAATTCAAATATTTTCAACACCCCATGTCGTTTAAATAAATGGAAGAAGTCATGTCATCTTCTCTCCAGGGTTTTGTGATGAAAAGAATTTGAATTCTCGGGGATCAAAAGAAAAAGGTGAAAGTTTGGGAAAGTCCTTTTATTCCCTCTCATTTAACTTCCAAAAAGTTTCGAATTTCACTCACTTTCAGACAATCAATCAACCAATCAATCAAATCTATCTATTTGTTTATAACATTCCAAAATTTAAAATTTTGGGATGTTACAAACCTACCACCCTTAAAATGAATCTCGTCCTCGAGATTCGGAGAGGCTAGCAAGAAATAGTTTAGGGTTTGGGGGTCTCCTCAAAATCCATCAATCATCACACGGGGTCTGGAGTGGTACCACCCTTAGAAGCATGGTTACTGTTCCAACAAAACTCATATACTCCATCCTTATTCTTGACAGTGTCGGTCTTCTCAGATCCTCGAGAAATTCCTTCTCTGAGCTCTTCTAGTAGTGGCATAACCTTTACCACAATTTTTCTGTCCTTTCATTTGGTAAGGTTATTCCGAGACTGGGTCTTCTTAGCTGACGGGTCTGGCGCCAAAACTAAACAACTATCGATATCTCATGGTGGTCAACAATTTATGGTTTCTCCTGCAGGAAAAGGGTCTGGGGTGATCCTCACCCTATAACCTACGGTTGGCAAAGCTGCCTTGTACAAGGAAAAAAATACCTATACCATCTAAGGCTTCAAACAAGGTTTAATACCGTCGTCTCTCTACTATAGGTAAGTCACTCAGATTTACCATCCCATATAGCAAGGCGAATAATAAGAGTAAGTCGGTATGGTGATCAATCCATCCCGCACCCAAATCATTTCCATGTATACAGTTTAGCGAATCTCGCATACTAACACTTGGTCATCCTCATAGGCATTGCAGAATTTCTCTTGTCGACGAACAAAGTTCGGATATATCCATAGATTCTGCAAGCCAGACAAGCATCTATCGTTCCTTCACAACTCTCAGGTTTTGCATTACTCCTATAAAATCGTCTATCGATAAAATTGTAACTTCTTCCAGGGTTTTTCCTTCCGCAAGAATGTGCTTGCTTCTTGGCAGGTCCTGGGGCCTATGGGTCATGGCCCATCTCATCACTTGTAGTCCTTGAACTTATCATCGGGCAAATGATCATTATTCCAACTTCCAACTTCCTAGTATTCTTATTATACTAAAATCCATCCAATGGTACTGTCTTACTTCCTTCTATTGGCACCAAACTAAGACGTGATTATTCAAACTCATCACGGGGGTTACAATCGTTCCATAATACCAACATCATACCTCCTTTATATCCCATAGTAATTCATCTCTTCATCCTCGTGGGTTATCCCACATACCGAGGTAAAACTTATACTTATGAAGTCCATACTCTACTTCGTGGAACATCATTAT
The DNA here is from genome assembly GCF_002162155.2 of Triticum dicoccoides. Classification (NCBI taxonomy): domain Eukaryota; kingdom Viridiplantae; phylum Streptophyta; class Magnoliopsida; order Poales; family Poaceae; genus Triticum; species Triticum dicoccoides. The sequence goes on along the minus strand of NC_041388.1, from coordinate 183,245,934 downwards.
CCTTTCCAGGGTCAAGCGTCCTTACAGGGAAATATTGGCCATCTCTGCATGGCACTTCTTCAACTGGGAAATGTGAAACACATAATGAACTCCTGACAGTCCTTCGGGTAACTCCAACTTGTAGGCCACTTCTCTCATACGCTCCAAAACTCGGTATGGTCCTACAAATCTCGGGGCTAACTGTCCCTTAACTCCAAATCATTTAACTCCTCGCAGAGGGGTCACATGAAGACATGCTCTGTCTCCAATTTCATAGGCTACCTCCTTGCATTTTTTTTCTTTTTGAGTCTGCATAACTCTTTTGCCTGGACTGAGCTACCTTCAATCCATCTCGAATCAACTTAACATTCTCTTTGGACTCCTTGATCACATTTGGTCCAAACAACTGACGGTCTCCAACTTCATCCCACATACTCTTGGGGTATCACACATACCGAGACAAAATTCATATTCATTTTGTCCGAAATCCACTCAGTGGAGTAGCCTTATCTTTCCCAGTGGTCAAGGGTTCTTACAAGGTACTACCACCCTTAAAATGCACAAATCTTCCATAGACCATATTTCTCATGTCCTCAAAAATGGTCAAAATTCTTCTTCATAGGGTAACAACTCATAAAATCCATATCAATACCAACGATGCTACTTTATTCACTCTCAATTGATTACAATCTCTCGCTTTTCCATTACATGTCTCAACTCAACACCTCAATATAAAATAAAATGTTCTCACTTCTACTACTCCATTTCTTTTGTTGCAAACTCAACTATCTAGCAAAAGTTTCCTTCTCCTTGGGGCATTCTCTGGCAAAGTGCCTTGCTCCATTACAACTAAAACATATTACTTCTGACAAGCATTGAGGTTTCCTTTTTGGGCAATTGTTGAGGTAGTGCCCTGACTCCTTGCACCTGTAACAGGTGATATGACTCAGGTCCTTCCTGGAATCCAATCTGCTTCTCTTCCTGGACCTTTCCATGCCGATCATGGCTTCTATTTCTTCTACTTCCTCTGTCGGGAATTCTACTAAATCCCCATTCAAACAATTTTGGGAGATGTTTCCTTCTTCTCCACATGAATAGCAAGACTTAGTGTAGGGTTTTCTCGGGTCTTCTTTAGGTGTGTCCTCCATCTCTTCCTTCATCACAACTTCTTCTAAAATTTCCATGAGGGCTCCTTTCATTACTTCTTTCTTCCGCTGGATGGTTCGTTGTACCATGGGGTAAATGTGACACTAAGCAGGATAGTGGGTAATCCCTTCACACAAGAAACAAATAATCTGCCTAGTTGGGAATTCTTCAACTGGGTGACTTCCTTCACAATTAGGGCATTCATCCTTGTGTTCTTTATGGGTGTGTCCTATTTCTCCACAAATCTTGCACGCACAAGGTTTCTTCGTATCCTTTCCATAAGGCTTCAACTTCTGGGACACAAGCCGAGACTTTGGCAGAGTCAACTTAAATTCTTTCCAAGTGGTTACTCCTTGCCATCCATTCATGGTTTGGTACATCCTCCACCAAGTAGCAGCACCTCTTTCAAAGCACTAAAGAGCATGTTGGGTCATATCCCTTCCGACTACAGGGTTATTCTTCATGTGATCCTCCATGTTCTGAATCCATTGGTCCGTCTCCAATTGACTCATCGGTCCAGAAAATATAAGATCATCTCCATTCATCATCTATTGGGTCCATGGGTTTGGGGTGAGATAAGAGAGATAGAGAGGGATACACACAATACAAACAAAAGTTTTGAAAAGACAGATTTTATTTGTGGTTGTTGGCAAAAACATCAAACAAATGACAGCTCACAAACATCGCATCTAACGTAGGTATATAACAGGGGTTTGGTCTTCTAAAGGTTAATAAATCTTCAACGTCTCCAAACTCTTCAAGCCTTGTTCATGCCTCCAATGGCTTCTTCCGATGATGCTTGTCTTTCTCAAATCCTTTTGCCAGATCATTTCTGTTGTCGCAAAGTCTATCATGACGTCCTTTAATATTCTGGAGTTGCATTCCAAACTTCTGGTTTCAACATCCTTCACATGAACCATGGTCCTATTGTCCTTCAGTTCCTAACAAATCTCCAGTATCTCGAGGTTGTAGCTCCTCCAGCTTGGCTAATTTCAGCTTTTGGTTCCTGAGTTCTTCACGAAATGCTTCCTTGTCTAATACGGCTTCATGGAGCTCCACCTTAAACTTCTTGATGTACTACTCCAGATCCTGGCGACACACCGGCCTAGGTTAAAACTTCATCTTACTAATAGGTGCTCCATCAGCCTTCTTCCATCAAATCCATTCTGAAGAAAGCATCCTTAACTCAGCACGGTGAGCATCAGTGGGCGATGACATCACGGATAACCGTGTTTCTGCTCTTGTCATTCCCATGAGCTATCATTCCATTATGGATATCTCCTGCCTTAGGGTTTTCTTTGACAAAACTTCGAGTTCTCATGCTCCTTGTTTCAGTCTTTCTCTGATATATCTTGATCTCGGGTATTGACAACTTCCATAGTCTGTTAAGTTCCATCAGGGGAGTCTTACTAGGTCATACAAATCTAGGGATTCTTCAGAGCCTTCAAATTCTCCTAGTCTTCGATCTTCAACTGTTGTAGTTTCCCTTATTACAATGTATGGTAAAATCCTCTTCATTCCGAGGAGGTCTTAGTTGTCCAATATCTGGTACTTCTTGGAGTGGTCTCATCAGTCGAATCTTCGTGTGGTCAAAAGGGGAAAGGGGTATGGTCTCACTAAAAGGGAATATTTGAATAAGCTCAGAAGAAAAGAGAGGTAAAAGATCTTTTTGAAAGGGAAAGTTGTAGAGAAAAATCTTTGCTATGGGCTTGCCAGTTTCTAGGGTCACGTCCTACATTCAACATGTGCTCTGATACCATCTTGTAGTGACCCGACCCGAATGGATCAAGTCTCTATGCTTAAGTGTCATCCCTGGATCGGTATGCTGACACAGACAGTACTCGAGGATTTATAACAGAGGTAAATCACATGTAAAAAGTAACATAAATACTATTACCTCAATCCAAAATAGCGGAAGTAACAAGGTTGTGGATTCCCATCAACACCAACGGCAAAGTTGAGTGTAGAAATCGTAACCCTAACGTGTCACTTACTCGTCGTAAGATAATCCTGCAACATGAGACGTTGCAGCCACAGAGGGTCAGTACATTGAATGTACTGGCAAATTCACACCATAGAGAATGATGAATAAAGGCTATCACTACATGCATATATGGCTGGTGGAAAAGCTCTATGGTTATAAGGTTTTTGCGAAAAGCCAATTTTTCCCTACTTCAAAGGAATACATTTTAATTAACTATCATGGTGGTTGTTAAACATTGAGAATGGTTGACAGCATTCTCAATCCCAATTAAGCATCATCATTAAAACCCAACAATGTTCATTTAAAGTAACGTGATGAGATTCACATGATAATCCAAGTACTAGATACTCAAGATGTCCATAACCGGGGACACGGCTAACCATGATTAGTTTATTACACTCTGCAGAGGTTTGCGCACTTTTCCCCACAAGACTCGATCGCCTCCGTTTGGTTTCTCGCACTACATGCTGTTTGAGAAGACGGATGACTGAGACATAGTCTTTCAGAAGCGCTAGCACCTTACGATCGGGTAGACCGTACCACCTACATCCCCTACATCTGCTAGTCTACCACTATAAGAGTTCGCAGAACTTAGTCAACTATGCTAGAGCCCATAATAGCTTGTGACTGCACACGGAAGTTTCTAGCATGAATAATCTTATGATCCCTTCGAGCCTGGGTGGCGAACCATAGGATTATCACACGGTATATCCCCGGGATCTCCTAGGACAACACTGTTATATCCCCAGGTGTCCGGGCAAGTCCACTGGTATATCCCCAGGGTGCCCCTAGCAATCCTCCCAGATGTGTATTCAAGTTGCCACCTTAAGTTGAACCATTAAATAACAATCTCACATCTATCATGGATTTCACTCATACCCAAACCACGTCTACGAGCATAGCATAGCAATATAAGCAGCACGTAGAAGTAACTCCCAAGGGTTTGATAGTAACAGGGCAATAGGTTCCTACCTCATCAACTACTTCCCAAACCCACAATTTAATTAGATCCTAATCATGCAATGCTTGAGGTTTGATCTAATGCAATGAAAACTGGGTATGAAGGGGATATGATCAAAGTGTGAACTTGCCTTGCTGATGATCCACGAAACCTAACGATTCGAAGTAATAGGCGGCACACTCCTGGTATTCTATCACAGACAAACAAACAAGTATACAATAAGTACTCATCTAATGCACAGGTGAAACTCAAATAAGAGATCTAACCAGAAGGCTCAACTTAAGAACTCCGGTTGGCAAAAAGAATCAAATCGAACGAAGCAACGAAAGTCAAACTGCGAAAGAAAACAAATTCGTTCTAGTAATCTGGATCTAGGGCAAATTTTACAGTAGCAAAATCTTGTTTAAGTTGGTTAAACGGATAAAGGGTTTCGAGACGAATCCCTAGGCGCTTGAATCGCCTGATTCCGATAAACGAGCGAAAAGTTAAACTAAAACGAAAATCGGATCAGGAATCGCAATCAGAAAAATCACGGATTTAATCCGAGAAAAAGAAAAACGACGAACGCCGAAATTTTTTTTGGCACGGAAAACGAGGCGCGACGAACCTCGGGCGGCGGGATCATCGTCGGCGGCTCCGACGGCTCCGGCGGTGCGCGTGGATCGAGGCGGGGCTGATGGGCTGGGGCGGCTCGGGGCGGCGCTATTTAAAGGCTGCCCCCGGGCGGTGTCACGCTCGGGTACGGCCCAAAGTCGGTTCGTTTTTTTATTCCGCTCGGAAGAGAAATAAAAATAAATACTAAACGGACTCCAAAAATTACGAAATAAATTTTCACGGGCTTCTAAAATCAAGCTGCACAAGGTGAACATTTATTTAGGCCCTAAATGCAATTTTGAAAAATGCACATTTTTCCTAAATTCAAATAAAACACCGAAAAACTCCGAAATAAAATCTTATGTGATATTTTTTATTAAATCCTCAATATTTCTTTATTTTGGGAAAGTCATTTTATTCCCTCTCTCATATTTTTGTTATAGAAATAATTGATGATAAAATAAATAAAATCAAATGATCCTATTCTCAACATTTGAGAAAACTCAAATATGAAAATAACGAAATCCTCAACTCTCTCCGTGGGTCATTGAGTTGCGTAAAGTTTCAGAATTGGAAATATTTTCCAAACAAAATTCAAATATTTTCAACACCCCATGTCATTTAAATAAATGGAAGAAGTCATGTCATCTTCTCTCCAGGGTTTTACGATGAAAAGAATTTGAATTCTCGGGGATCAAAAGAAAAAGGTGAAAGTTTGGGAAAGTCCTTTTATTCCCTCTAATTTAACTTTCAAAAAGTTTCGAATTTCACTCACTTTCAGACAGTCAATCAACCAATCAATCAAATCTATCTATTTGTTTATAACATTCCAAAATTTAAAATTTTGGGATGTTACATCAACTAGAAAAAAGTTTGGGTAGTTAAGATAGGGAAGATTCTACAACAAAGGAGAACCACTGTTGTTTTGAGATTTATGCATTATGCTTAAGTTCAACCATGGAGTCTGCTAGATTGTACATGTGGCAAAATCCGGTGGGGGCTAGAAGATGGTGCGAGGGGCCGAGTGGAGGGAGACTGTGAAGGAGTGCACAACTGCGAGATCGATATTTAGAGAGAGGGGGCGAGAACGTGCGCTATTGCGCGCAGTGGTGGAGCCATGAAAAATGTCCAATGAGCTAGGGCGCCAAGCATTGCTAATCCTTTACGAGGAGGGCCAATTCATCAACTTAAACCATTTTTACCAGCAATTGTCTAATGATCACATTCATATTAGCCTCGATATATAGTGATGTTAGGGGGGCACGACCCTTGCTGCCCCCTTTCTTGGCCATTGTGCGCGCGCCGGAGAGATGAAGCGGAAGGCATGGATGATGCAAGGGGGGCGTTGGATATATAATTAGTGTGGTGTATTAGCTATATATGTAATCCTATATAGAGAGGTATAGATTGATCGATGTGGACGTGGGAAAGAGGGTGAGACCTCACTAGATATATAGATTGATCGGTTTATGTGGAAAACTATGAAAGACCTAGCTATATACACACACATACACACACATAGAGAACCATCGATCGTTGCGCATGCACGTCAGAGATAAAGAATGCCCAATATGATGGAGAGGGGGATGTGTGTGTGTGTGCCTTCATAGGAGACCGACCTGAAGAAAAAGATTGCATGTGTGCGATGGATAATGCCGACTGGTAGTGTGTGTGCACGCATGCATGAGAGAAAGTTAGTGGTACAATTATAAAGAGAAGACCAATGTGTGGGTGTAAAAGACTAGGTATGGTCATAATCAATGTATAGTTGAATTCAAACATTTGAATAAGAGATCATGATGTTTGAAACCCATGCATGCGTGAATATAACGGAGATCTGCGCGGTGTGGTTTGGAAACGAGCATGTTGCAATGTATACACATTGAACAAGGTCAGATTGGTTTGAATTTGAAATACCGATGGCAGACATCGTTTGGCCACATTGCATCCGTGCATGGACAAACTATTCTAATTGGAGATGATGGGTGGCTTTCGCATCACATATCTATATCTATACCACTATATATATATTATATTTTATATTTTTATATAGTGTGCGGATAACTTTAACTTTGAAAGATGGTCATTAGATGAGGCCAATCCGATGGTGCAGAGCTGGCAAATTTGAGCACTACTGGCCGTTGGATATCATCTAGATTCAACCAGATTTTGCCACATGTGCAATCTAGAAGACTCTATGGTTGAACTTAAGCATAATGCACAAACCTCAAAACACAAGCACTTCGTCTTTGTTCTAGAATCTTCAGTATCATAATTGCCCTAATGTTTTTCTACATGATTTGTTTTTACTTTATGCCTTACAACGCACAATTCCATGAATCTTAAAATAGATTAGCTTTCTTATAAAAACTAGATGATTTTGAATGAAATGAACTATAAGAATTAAATGAACATCTACATCATGCATATATGACTCAAAGCTTACATGCTATAATGTGGTATTTATTAATAATTTGGTTGCCAAATCTCATGCGTGCAATGCACGCGTACCTTACTAGTCTAAATGGTGTCTGTGTGTGTTGTGCATGTTAAACACATTGTACGTAGTATATCATACTAGTCTAAATTGTCTTTTTTGGGTACACGTTAAGCTTGTTCTCCCGAAATTTCAAGCCGCGCCTTGTTATGCCAAAATTTCAAGCTAGTGTCTCTGTCTATCGTGCTGTGAAACTCCCGCCTCTTCAACCTGCGCCTTGTTAGCCCAAAATATTTAAGATATATCTTTGTCTCGCTGTGCTCCAACAACTCTCTCCATCTCAACCCGCACCTTGCTATTCCAAAATTACAACACGCGCAAAAACTCCCACCTCCTGTGAAATCCCGACACGCGAAATGCCCGTGGTACCCCTCAACAGAAAGAACCGCCTCAAATCGGTGGGGGTACTTTTGTAACTTACCCCACATTTCAAACCAGCGCGTCCCTAAGCCATGGTTCCCCACTCCCATCCCATCCGCCCACCCATTCGTACACCGAGGCCGGCAAAACCTACGAAGCCCCACACCCTCCTCCATCCGCCACCCAGCCGGAACCTCTTCCCCGACGACGTCGTCCACAGCAACACCTCGACGTCCCTCATCCACCGTACCGGATGAGAATCGATCGCCGATCTGGTCGTCCCGCCGATTCAACCACCCCGTCCTCCACCTCCAAGGAGCTGCCCCGATGTTCCCCTCATCTTTCATGCCACCTCCATTCCCACAGGGCCGTCTTCACCTGCACCACCAGAAGAGCATCATCATCACTATTTCCTCGGATGAAGTTGCGGCCTAATCGGCGCCACCAAAGAGGTTGTACACTAATCACCGCATTTTGTTCTTGATCCGATCTCACGGTGCTGCCGGCGCTCGGTATCGAGCTGACATGGCGCGACTCCATCGACGCCAGCGTCGCCGGCCACTTCCTCCATGGCGTCGCTCCCTCGGCGGTGACATCCACATCAGTAGGAGTTGCTGCTGCTTTAGCTCTCGCGTGCACTGCTGCTGTGCTCTTGCTCTCCGTCCCCTGCTTGGTCTGCTCTTGCTCTTGCTCTTGCTCGCACTGCTTCTCTCGCTCGTGCTCTTACTCATGCTGCTACTCTTACTCTTGCTTGTGATGCTTCTCCGACTGAATCGACTTTTGGGTCAGTCGATTTTCAGGGGGTGGGGGGCTCGCTGGAGTTAAGGAAGAACCAGCCGCAGCGGGGAGGAGGGCTCGCCGGAGAGGTACCCCACTACCTATCTTAGGGTTCAGGGTGGGGGTGGTGGCCGCTGGCGGTGGTGGGGGGATCGCTAGAGAAAAAGCTCGGCATGGGGGGCCTACAGGGATGGCCGGGGCGGCGGCGAGTGTTTTCAGGGTGGGCGGGGCGGCGGGAGGCGGCTGTTTGGCCGGTGGTGGCTGGCGGCTCAGGGGTGGAGGTTGAAGATGAACTGCAGGCGCTTGATTTCATATCCAACGGCTGCAAAATCGACTGACCAGAGATGAAAAAGTCAGTCGACTGACTTGTAGCCTCACCTCTAGTGTGTTCAATTTCGACAGTAAAATTTAGTTTTGACAGCAAAGTTCAGTTTCGACAGTTAAATTCAGTTTCGACAGTTAAGTTCAGAGATGAGTGGCTGATGTCTACATCTAGCACTTTGTGGTTATGTATTTTACGTCATCTATTGGAGATGCTATTAGAATTCCACACAGGTTAACGTTGTCTCTCTTGTCCTGCTTCAGCCTTGGCATCGTACAACTCACCGGAACTGCTCCAACGATGAAACCCTCCATCACAGCGAAGCAGCACCTCAGGCTCCATCTCCAGACGCCTAAGATCGGTTTCCCCTCCTCCGACAGCCAAGTCAGCCGAAGCATCGTCACCGGCCAACCCAATCACGCTGAGATCGACATGGCTTCGCCAAAGAGGTTGTACACTTCTTGTGGTTTGACTTAATCTCAACATGCTTCTCTTGCATCCTGTGATCTTCCAATTCTTGTGAACCAAACACCCAGATTGGCAGAAATCCTGTGTTTTTAAATTATATGTTTTGCACGTGCATTCCTATTCTAGTCCTGTCTATTTCCTATCCTTGCATTGTTAGAATCCTCAAATTCAAACAAGCCCTTACACAATTACTTCTGTTACAGATATGTGTCAAAGAAAACCTTGTGTGGTTTGTCCTGCTCATGTGGTGCTCTGTTCCACCCCAGCTCAGCTGCTCCAGCGACGGAAGGGTTCACCACAGTAGGGATCCGCTCTCCAGACTGTCTTTCGCCGCCTCAGATCTTCTTCCCCGCTGCCGGCAGCCACGACAACTGCATTACCATCATCAACTGAGCAGATGACCTTGAGGACTAAACGGGTCCGCAAGAGAGGTCGCACACTTCCGTGTCTACTTACGTTATGCATCGCTTAATATGATAACATGCTACTTTAACGTCGTGTTCACCTATTAGACTCCGACTCAGGTCCAAACTTATGCTAAAACTTGAGTTTTTAAATGGTTGTGGGGTACAGATTGGGGCAGCAATCAGTACTATATGTCTACTATCTGGTTAATCTCGGGTGTGTACTATGAGTTTCATGTTGGGTGCAAACAAAAATTAAAGGTATCTGTATTTTTTAACTAAAGCTATTATCTGCCTGCTATCATTTGTTTTGGGTCTATCCATAGTTTGCTACCATCACTCTGGATTTGTGCATGCACTCCTTACATAATCTCATGATGTTTTATTCCTATGCATGCCAGTTATTGTACACAATGGAACTGAACATGTAGAGAAAAAGAGACAAGCCTTGCATGGGAATAAAATTTCATGCAGACGTCGCTACTGTTCTGAGGGGGATTCAGAAGCAGAAGACCACTCCTATTTACCCCATGAGGTCTTCGCTCTAACTTGGCATGCTGATGTTGGTAATATCATGCATATGGTGCCTTGCATTGCTTACTGTATACATCAAAGATGTCGTCTACTTAGTTTAGACATGCTTTGTGTCAATGCCATCTGTTTAGTTTCTTTATTGTATATGTGAATCATGCAATGCCATCTTGTTTAGCCAGGCATCATATATGTGAATTTTGCAATGCCACCCTGGTTAGCCAGTCATCTTATATGTGAATTTTATCATGACATCATTTTTATTATGTGTTAAATTTGTCAACAATTTTAGTACATTCAATTACTCTTCCTGTGCATCAGCCATTCGGCACGGTCATGGAAAAATCTGGAGTGGAAACAAGGTCTTCAGAGCAGACAATGCTATCTGACAAAGTGCATGTCTTGCTGGTTACAGATAGCTCCTCAGAGGAGGATACGGAGACAGATGACCAGTCCTATTCCCCACCCCCCCGAGGTGCATGCTCTAACTTGTAAGGGTTATGATGCTCATATCGTGCGTATGGTATCTTGCATTGCTATGTCATTTGCTTAGTTCAGACATGATTTGTGTGAATGCCACCTGTTTAGTGTCTAATTACCATATATGTGAATTATGCAATGCCATCTTGTTGCAAGACATTATATATGTGAATTATGAAATGCTATCTTGTTGCAAGGCATTATATATGTGAATTATGCAATGCCATGCTGTTTAGCCAAGCGTCATATATGTGAATTATATCATCTCGTCCTTTTTTGTATTTCTCACTGCTTTTGTCGACAATGTTTGTATATTCAACTGCTCTTCGTGTGCATTAGCCATTTGAATTGGTGATGGAGAAATCTGGAGTGAAAACAAGGTCTTCAGAGCAGACAATGCTACCTGGTGAAGTAGATATCTTGCTGGTTACAGATAGATCTTCAGAGCAGGATTCAGAGGAAGATGACCAGTCCTATTATCCCCCTGAGCTATATGCTCAAACTTGGCAGGGTTATATTACTCATATCATGCATATGTTGTATTGCAATGCTTAGCTTTTACATCATATACACGATATTGAATGCCATCTCCTTAGTTGACACATCATATATGCGATTGCCCTTTTCTCACTTCCTTAGTATATAAAACATATATTTGAATTATATCATGACATGATGTTTACATAGACAGCATGTATCTGAATTATGGTATGCCAACCCATTTTCTAAAGACATAATATAGTTATATCATCTCATCCTATTCACATAGTCATCATATTTTTAATTATGTCATTCTATCCATGAATTATATCATACCATCATATTTCCATCGACGGTATGTTTGTGATTTATGGCATGGCAACCACTTTAATAGACACATCGTATAGTTATATCATGTCATCCTGTTTACATAGTCATCATATTTTGAAGTATGTCATTCTATCATGTTTAGTTAGCCATCATACATGTGAAATTGTGTCATGCTATCCAGTTTAATTAGCCATCATATATGTGAAATTATGTCCTGCTATTCTGTTTGGTTAGACAACAGAAATGTGAATTATTTCATGCCCTGTTTTCTTCACTACTATCCATTGCACCTGTCTATCTTACAATGTCTGTACATTCAATTACTTTTCTTGTTTATCAGCCATTTCAATTGGAGGGGGTGATAGCAGTATCTATGGGAGTAAAAACACGGTCTTCAAAAAAGATCATGCTACCTGTCGATGGAGATAGAACCATGGTTGTACTTGCCCAAGAACCAGCCCCACCACACATAACCCAGACTCACGCAGATTGTACCCCTACCCAGTTGGACAGAGAACCAGCTACACCCCTTCTAACCCCAACCCCAGCAGATAGTAACCCAGTTCCTGTTGACACAGCACCGTCTCCACCACAGAGCACCCAAACACAAGCAATTATTAAGGCAACGACAGTGCCCAAAGCACGAGGACTACCACTCCGAACCCCAAGTCAACGCTTAAAGCAGAAGAAGAATTGTTCTCAGGTCAGGTTCTGTAGCTATGGTTCATACTACTATACTCTTGCATCACTGTATTTACTCATACCAACTAATTTCAAATTTGAAGGATGCAATTGAAACTCCAATGGCGCAACAGGTATGTTTTAAACCTGTTTTTTGACGTGTTTGCTGTGGTAACTTGCTCTATGTTGATTTCAGTTTCAATTGAATAAATAGTTATATTCTCATGCCATGCACCTTACAAGTGTTGTTATTGCTGTGTAGTTTCCCACACTTATATTCTGTCTATGCTGCTTTGTCTTAAATAGATATGATTTGAACTGTATCTACCTTGATTTGGCAACATAAACTAGAATGATATAGACCATATAGTGACCATACTACATAGATATATGTTTGTTTCATGTTGTTATCCTGTCCACCTTACTACTGAACTGGTTTACCAAAATGAGTTTCATATACTACATTGTAAACCTGAGATGTGTTTGTTTGTTTCTCTTTTAGAATGCAGATAAAATATTGGAGAAGAGTACCCCGTTATGCAATGGTACAGGAAGTAATGCAGATAAGGTTCAAGATAGTGAGACATCCCTTTTGGTCTCCAAGAAAGCTAATAAAAACTATATTGAAGACACTCAGACAACCCCAAAGTCCTGTCTTGATGTAGTGTTCGAGTTACTGGCTACTACTTCTGGCACCAGCTCTTCGAACTTGCTACCTGAATTAGTTCGGCTTCTTGAGTCTCAACTTCAAGTTGAAAGACATCGATCAGATGTTATGCGATAGGAAGCCGAAGGACTAAGGAAGTCCCTGCAGAATTCAGATGCATACTTTCTGGTGCAGCAGCAAGTGCTGGAGGATTTAAGCGCCAAACATGAGAGAGTTAATAAGCTTGCTAAGCATCTTTCCAGCATTATGGGTACCCATGATATTGTTTCTTGAGCTCTTCTGAAGTGGTTTCAGTTCTGGACTTGTTTTGCTGTGGCCTTTATATGCTGCTTTGTTCCCTACATTTGCACTGGTGGCGAACTTTGATGCCCAGTGGATGTAATATGTGTAATAGCCGTGATAGCCTAGCGTAAGTTGCTTGCCTATTTATTTCCTTATTGTCTTGTTTATTTGTTTTCTTGTAGTTAGTGCAGTTCTTTTTCCGCGGTTTGCTAGTGGCCGCAATAGTCTATTTTTTAAAACTAGGCCACATTAACCATGGGCTACATATTTACTGTAGTTAACATGGGCCTCCTACGGGCCGTAGAAACAATGGGCCTTCTAAGGGCCGTAGAAACAATGGGCCTTCTACGGGGCGTAGAAACAATGGGCCTTCTACGGGGCGTAGACACAATGGGCCTTCTACGGGCCATATCATCAATGGGCATTCTATGGGCCGTATGATCGGTTGGCCAAACATGGGCCAATAACAGACCACATTATGGCCGTAAATGGGCTAGAGTTGAAATCGTCCGTTCATGGGCCAACCATAACGGGCCGTCGTTAATCGGTCGTATTTGATGATGCTATGAAAACGGCCCAACATATTAACGGGCCATAAACGGGCCAACTGTAACCATGGGCTGAATTTGGCCCACAAGCAGAAAATGACAGTAACGGGCCGAAAGTAAACGAATGCTGGAAATGAGCCCAAGAATAAATGGGCCCTGAGAAGGCCGAAAGATAACATGGGCTGGAAACGGCCCAACAGTATAATGGGCAGTTAATGGGTATAAAGTGACACACTGTACATTACGGGCCAGTTTTACCACAGGCTGTTAATGGGTCGAGGGTTACTAAGGGCCTCATATGGGCCGAAAGACGTCATGGGCCATATGTGGGCCGGAAGTTAAAACGGGCTGGAATTATATTGGACGGCCCAAATGACGCTACTGGGCATAATTCGGATAGGCCATAAACGGGCCCTGGGTTAGTGGGCTGTAAATGCGCTATATGCGAACATGCCGTTAACAGGCTTGCCGTGGGCCGGCCCGCCACCTTTTGACCAAGTCAAACGGATCGGCCTTTTCACAGGAATGGGCCTCTCTTGGGTCGTGCCACGTGTCGATGTATCATAGGCGCTTTGGGTTCAATGAGTGGATGACATCTGTCCTAGCGGCGAGCCGACACGTGTTCCCTCCAGCCAATGATGATTTTACACGTGGAAAATCCCCATTGGTTGGGGCTGTTAACGGGTTATCATATCCAAAACCGGACACGATAGCTTAACGGTGTTCCGTTACGGTGGATGCCACGTGTCGGTCTCCCTTGACGAAAGCACTTCTGTGACGCGCGATTTATCGTCATGGAAGTGGACACTTCCATGGTGATAATTTTGGTAATGTCATGGAACACTTCTACGACAGCACAGGTATGACTATCTTGATTCTGTCATAAATTTGTCATGGATGTACATGCATGACAGAAAACGTGACCTACTTTGACAAACATGTATCAGCACGGAAGTGTATTTTTTTGTAGTGTAGGAGGATGGAATATGTATGAAAAACAGGATGACATGACATATTGACATGCATGATGTATAAAGTGTAAACTAAGCACAAGGTGTTTGAACTAGTTAGAAGCAATGCAAGCTAGAAACCATATGAAAGATGAAACCAATATCACTCTGCCAAATTAAAAGGGTGGCCTAACAAATGTATTTGACCAAATTAGAAGCAATACATCGCAACAGGCTAGAAATAATATGCAATATGCAATGAATAAAGGTGTCTCATCGTAAGTGATTGATGCAGGATACAGAAGAGAGGTAGTTTCATGTAAGAACATGGTTAACACATAGATGTAGTGTGTACCAAAAATAGGAAGGCATGTCATATTCACTGGTATAATGTGTAAACTAAGCAGATGCAATTTACCCTAATTAGAAGCATTACAAGCTAGACACCGTATGCAACATGCAACCACATATCACACTGCAAAGTTAGAGAAAGCACCTGCGATGGTGGTGTAGGGGAAGTGTGGTCTTCAAGTACAAAGCTACGTTCAATATCTTCATTTAGGCTTGCTGTTTCTTGAGAATCATATGGAGAGGATGAAACTGCACTCTTTATAAGAGTAGCGCGTCTCATAGTAACCACGGGCGTGACTGTCTCATCATAAGCGATAGATGCAGGATACACAAGAACAGTAGTTTGATGTAAGAACATGGTGTGATAGGCAGATGTAGTATGTACCAAAAACAGGAAGGCGTGTCATATTCACATGTATAATGTGTAAGCTAAGGAGATGCAATTTAACAAATTAGGAGAAATACAAGCTAGGCACCATATGCAACATGCAACCAGATATCACACTGCCATGTTAGAGGAATTACCTGGGGTTGTGGAGTAGGGGAGATGAGATTTGGAACTTGCACTGCAGTAGGAGTAGCAGGAGAATCTGCAAAGATCATCTGTTCCTGTTTCTCTAGAGGACCACCATCATTCCGTGCCTTCATCCTTTTAGATTTTGCCTTGTCAGGTAAACACACAAGAAAAAGGAATGAAATTTGCACTTCCAAATTCGTTGATGCATGATACTGACGAACACAAGTTTTATGTATGGAAACCACATTGTAGGAGGATGGAATATGTACGAAAAACGCTAAGCAGAAGGCATTTCAACAAATTGGAAGCAATGCAATCTAGACACCATATGAAAGATCCAACCAAAAGCACTCTACCAAGTTAGATTTGTCTCATTATAAGTGGCACTTCAACAAATTAGAGGCAATACATGTTTGAAATGATATGCAAGATGGAACCAATATTACCCTGTCAACTTGAAGGTGTCTCGTCAAAAGTGATTGATGAGGGATACAGAAGAAAAGTAGTTTGATTAAGAACATGGTTAATAGAAAGACGTAATATGTACCAAAAACAGGAATGCATGTCATATTCACAGGTATAATGTGTTAACTAAGCAGATGCAATTTACCCTAATCAGAAGCATTACAAGGTAGACACCATATGCAACATGCAACCACATATCACACTGCCAAGTAAGAGCAAACACCTGTGATGGTGGTGTGGGGGAATTGCAGTCATCAACTAGAAAGCTACGTTGACTATCTTCATTTAGCCTTGTTGTTTCTTGAGAATCATGTGGGGAGGATGACACTACACTCTTTAAACGAGTAGCGTGTCTCACAGTAACCCACTCGGGTGACTGTCTCGTCATAAGTGATTGATGAGGGATACAAAAGAGCTTTAGTTTGATGTAAGAACATGGTTAATAGACATATGTAGTATGTATCAAAAATAGGAAGGCATGTCATTATCAAAGGTATAATGTGTAAAGTAAGATGATGCAATTTAACCAAATTGGAAGCAATACAAGCTAGATACCATATGCAACATGCAACCACATTTGACAGTGCGAAGTTAAAGCAAGCACCTGGGATGGTTGTGTGTGGCAATTGAGATCATGAACTGCAGAGCTACGTTTACTATCTCCATCTGCTGGCACTACACCCTTTAGAGCGTTGAGACGCTTAGTGCTTATCTTCGAATTACACTGGAGCAACTTCTGTCTTTTCTTTTTTGTATTCATCAACACTGTGTCAGAGTCTGAAATACCCATGCATAAAAAAACAATAGTGTGAGTATGGGTGAAGTGTGTGCACAAGTAATACAGTGTAAAGGTAGCAGATAGCAGGTCGGTGAGAAATAAATGATGGGAGACATATGATAGCTATACAACATGCATGGCACACGAAATTACTAGATTCTAGGATTTTGAAATATGAGCACAGGGATGGCTGGGAAATGCAGATGCTCCTCGAGCACACTACAAGGTGTGGTCCTATGAAAATAACAGTCGACTGAAAACAAATAGGTCAGTCCATTTTTTCTGCACCGTTCGATGTAAAAAGAACGGGCAGATCGACTTCATCTACCTCCAGCCAGTTAGTGTTACGATCTTCCTCGGAACGCCAGCGACCACCGACCCAGTCCTCTGCCTCCGCCCTCCCCTTGACCTCATCGCACCACCGTGCTTGGCACCGCCCCCGGCCATCCCTTCAAGCCCTGCCAACCTCCAGATCGGGCGCAAGCAGCTCCTACCCCCCACACCCCTATGATAGACACTGATGCGCCGCTTCCCCGGTGAACAGGCGGACTAGGTGCTCCGCGCACCTAAGCGGGTGCGGCTTCTTTTAATTGTGATTCGACTGACCCTGAATTGAAATCCAGGTGGGCTACTGACCTCTAGCAAAGGTGAAGTAGTAAATGGGAGGAAACCTTGTGCATTTAGTATCACGAAGAAGATGCAGTACGAAGCACTCAACTAGTTTCTTTCATGGGATGAATACGTGTAAGCAGAGACGTAAGATATGCAAGAATAAGGGAAGAGGAGTACCTCTTTCTGCTGGGAGTGTTGTTTCCTCCTTCTATTTTTCTAACAAACTTCTTGTGGTTTGCTAGAAACGAGAAGTTGTGGAGGATGGTGGAACCTTGGACGAACCCATGTCCAAGTTGTTGAGTGTGGTGCGGTGGCCGTCTGTCGGCGGCGGGGAACTAGATCCGAGGCGGCGAACGACACTGTAGCGGGAACAACTCCGGTGCGGTGGACGGTTGCGACAGTGGAGCGGCAGCGGTGAGGCACATAACGGCGTGGTCGAAGTGGTTCTGGTACGACGCACGTCGGCGTCGGCATCGTGGAGGCAGCTCTGCCTCGGCTTCAGCTGCTAACTCCTTGAGGGCGTTGCGGTTGTGGTTGCATTGGATGACGACGTCGAGGTACCGGCTCCAGCATGATGGAGGACGGCGGCGGTCGATTGGGCGTGATGGGGTGGAGGACGGAGGAGGCTGGGGTTTCGCGGCTGGTGGAGTGGGCATTTTGGCGCCCATGGAGTATGAATGGGGAAACAGAGGGAGGGGGAACTAAGAGTGAACAACGTTTCGGTTTGCGACGCGCTTGTTTGAAATTTGGGGAAAGTTCCAAACATTGCCCCCATCTAAATTTTTGGACATATTGCGAGTTGGGGTAGGACAGTAATCTCAGGTGTCCCAATTGGTGGGCGGGATAGATTTCGGCCAAGCGCATGGGTGTTTAGGCACCCACGGCGTATGAATGCTTCTCGGAGGCGGTTGAGACTGGCGTCTTGGTGAAGTTACAAACCTACCCCGGTTTAGACGTTTGGACATCAGGCCAATAGGCTACATGTGCTAGAGTTAGGATAGTAATTTCCTACCACCAAACATTAGTCTCGCGTGGTTTCGGGTGACCAGAGGCTTATTTGGCGCTTCGTTCAATATTTGGGAGTAGAAGCATTAACATTTTTGGTTCTCTTGAATTGAACTTTCAGGACTTGTCAAACTTCACAATCTTTACTCTTGAAAATCCTAAAACTACAATTATTTTGCAATGGAGGGGGTACATTTGAATATACATTGTACACGAGTATATATTAAAAAATATGCAACTTACCTCAGTTCATGCATGGTTCCAGATATAATCTCCTTGGTTGCAAAAAAATAGTTAGACATGCTTATGAATATATAGCATGTTCAAACGCACAACAAAGATTGATGCCCCCCTTTTAGATCTGATTTACAAATGCCATTATCTCGGGTTCAAATAGATGAATGCACTTCCTATGAATTAGAATCTTCGAAACCCCCTTTATGTTGAATTCAACATGTATTCTATTTCGTAGCTAGCAATTTGGGATGTGTCCATGTAAGTGACAAATGTATAAAGTGCTTCATACTAACAACATGGAGTGCACTAATTAATGTCTATATATGAATTGCAAAAGCAATGCATTGCATGTATTTCAAACCGCTCTCACTCTATAGATCGATAATATGAAATAAACACATGCACATGTTAGAATTCAATAGAGCATGGGTGTCTGATAGACCGATTTTCGTTCATATGCAAATTGCAAAATTCATGATCTCATCAAAAAAAATAATGCCATTTATATTTTAATTTAATGCGTAGAACCGCCTTTTACATGTAGATGCACTATGCCTCGGCCCGTTCTCACAAACGTGCTATATATCTCTCTATCTAACGCATAAGTGCACACACTTTATATACATTGGCATTTCTCTTCCACACATGCTCACAATGTCTCCCAGGGTGTCAGGGTGTCCCACGCACACACTCTCTCTATCTCTCTCTCTCTCTCTCTCTCTCTCTCTCTCTCTCTCTCTTTCTGACTACTATGTACCAATCTTTTCACTAATCTCAGTTGGAAAACACTATTTCTCTCACATGCATCTATACACATGCACGGTCTCTACTAGCCCTCTATACGCACATATATGTGCCTACATGTCTCCCGCACGCACATTATCTTTAGGCCTTTCTCGTAGACATCCCCCCCCCCACAGACACACCTCTCTCTTAGTAGTTGGCAGATATGATTCCATCAGATCATTCGGTAGGATATCCCTGACTGTTAGGCTGGATGGTAATACGAGGCAAAGTTTTACCCAAGTTTGGATTGCAGTTGAGGAAAAAGCCTACTCTTGGTACTGTATATTAGTGATAGGGGTGTGTGCAAAGTACACGTGAATACCAGGCATTGTGCGTGTGTGTATACTATCGACGAACTAGCCCCCAGGCTTCTATAACATACTCGGGGCCTTGGGGTTACAAATCATATATAGTCGGCTTATCACCAGTGGGGATAGAGTCCTCCACGACTCTGGTAGCTTCGTGTTGTATGCCAAGTCCTCCGCATGGGTCTTCGTATAATGTGTCTCGGTCCAACCTATGTGGTGCATGATGGAACTGAGCCATGAGTCCTCATCTTGACCCACCACAGCTAGAAATGATGTGCCCACCCCAACTATAAATGATGTGCCCACCACACCACACACGCAATCGGCCACTAAGAAAATAACCATATACAATAGTACAGTGTTATATATGAAAGTTAATTGCATGGTGTATCCAAAAATATTTGTTTTGCGTTGTGAATGTTTATATTTTCTCCTAAAATATTAATCATGGGAAAGAGAAACGAAGAGCATATCTCTCCTTGTCTCCACCGGACACCCCCTCTTTCTACACCACTTTCACGTACGCACACAAACTATCTCTTGACCCTCTGAAAGCATGCATGCCCATGACACATTCATGCGTGACGGTCACTGTATTTCAAGCAAATGCACTATACGGTCAGTGGAATTCAGAATATGCTCATTATGGTCACCGTATATATTCTTGTGGTGATCGTACGGTATCTTGCTCACGATATGTCTCCGTATTTTGTTGATGACACTGACGGACATTGTATTTAATGTGTGCTCTGTATTTTGTTGACAACACTTACGGTCATTGTATTTGAAGCAAAAGAACGATATGGTCACTGGACTTCAGAATAAGCTCATCACGGTGATCACATACATTTTGTGGTGCTAACCAACCTGTGGTTGGATGGTTAGGAGGACAGTGGTTTCTCGAGCCCACCAGGGTTAAAGTCCTGGTACTCGCATTTATCCTGGGTTAATTCCAGTATTTTTATGGCAATGTGCGTTCAGTGGGAGGAGACATTCCACTCGACTACGAGGCACCTATGGTGACGTCATAAAATCTCAAGATCATATGCTGGCTCAATCTCTCGAAGGTGCTCATAGGGGTAGGGTCTACGTGTGTGCGCTTATAGCGGTGAGTTAGCGTATATATGAGCATTTGCGTCTGTACCATGTTAAAAAATACATGTCGTGATTATACGGTCACTGGCTCACCCGTACAACTCTGTATTTTGTTGATGACACAATCAATTGACCAGTCAAATGTTCCACATGGCGCAACTAGTGTTGCACCATCGGGGCACACAACCATGGGGCCCACCTGTCAGCGCGTATATGAAAGAAAGAAATGGTAGTTTGAATCTGTACTATGTTAATAAAATACATTTTAGGGTGATCATACGGTCACTAGCTCACCATACAACTCCATAATTTGTTGATGACATGATCAATTAACCAGTCAAACGGTCCACATTCAGCAGTGCACATTACCATAGGGCCCACCCATCAGCGCGTATATGAAGGACATAAATGGTAATAAATTATTGGTCGATGGGGATTCGAAGTCGTGAGACCTCTGGTTGGCAGTTTTTGGTGGTGGGGGAGCGCGGTGA
>NC_041388.1:183176204-183224668 GCF_002162155.2 Triticum dicoccoides | reverse complement strand
GCGGTGGACCGGCGATGGGGAGTGGTTTCGAGGCGGGCGGGGCAGCGTGGCCGCGCGGGCCGGCAGTGGCTGACGGCTCAGGGGGTGGAGGTTGAAGATAAACTGTAGGCCCTTGATGTCGTATCCAACGGCTGGAAAATCTACTGACTAGAGATGAAAAATTCAGTCGAATGCCGTGTAGCCTCATCCCGCATGTACACATGCACGCACACAACACTCGCACGAACACACGCATGCATGCAGGCATGCAACACTGACACGTACACATGCACTCACAAACACACGCACGCACGCACACATGCATGCAACACTGAAACGGACACATGCACGCCCGCAACACTCGCACGCATGCGTGCACGCCACACACGCCGCAATACACACGCTCAACCTATAAGTGCATGCACCCTTTGTTAAGGACATGGATTGTTACGGGTATTAATCAATCTTATCTTTTTTGCAAGGTTTAATCAATCTTATCTGTTATAAGTAGAACATTGATGTTTGCAGCGCTCTTTATGAATCACAATGTATCGAATGGGCTATCAACGTATATATGAAAATTTTAAAATTCTCTTACATTATATAGTAGGCTTATCTAGATGAAACAGATGACGTCACACTCAATGAACAATCATCGGTTTATGAAATGCCCGCTTTTGACCGCCCTGGCCCACCAAAAGTTCCTCTGTCGTGCACTGCCTGTGTTGGGTCACTAACATCCAGGGCATCTACCTAATGGGCCCACACGTCAGTGGAAGAACGGCGTGGTGTCATACGTCAGAGTCGAGGGCGCCACTCGATGCACGCCCGGCTAAACACGCCTCCTTGCCGCATTCAAACGCCTCCATGAAACACATGTGGAAGCCGAGAAACCCACTCTGGACACACGTTCGTTCATGACCGGGCCAGCATTGAACGCAACGCCGGCCGAGCTCCTCCCGTCTGCCATCTATTTAATCTCCTATTTAAACGAGGCCAAACACCGGCCAAGAATCGCACCCCTCCGCCGCTCCCCTATCTCCTCCTTCACCATTTTGTCCACTCTTACAATGGCTTACGTAGAGTAGTTATACCGCATCCAAGCCGGCTGGGTGGCCCACCGAGCCCGCCGGATAAGAGCTATGCGGCTCGCTGATCCACCTCCCTCCCCTCGCCCGACGGAGGCAGTTGCCGCCCCAAGCCAGCACGCGGTTCAGCAACTCGCTGCTCCAGGCCAGCTCGACAAGGAGCAGCGCACGAGCGTCATCGCTGCCGTCCATGCCGCCGCCTCGTACCGCGCCTCCCGTGTCTGCGACAACACTCCCATTTTTGTGGCCGAGACTCCCATGCCAACGGTTGCGCCATGCAAGCAGAGACAGAAGCTGGGTGCGCGGAGAGTGACGAGTCGATGGCCAGTGCCTCCGCGTCCGCCGCCATCATCTTGGAGAAGTAGAACATGGGAGGCTGCCGCCACTTGGGTTCCATGAAGGCCACCGCGGAGGCGACGCCGGTGTACACAGCAGGTGTCTTGCCGGATCCTTTTGTTGTGAGGACCTTCGTCGACCCCGCATGGGATCCACGGAAGTGGAGAAGCCCCCTTCCACCATCATCTTGGGCATCAGCCAACCATATCAGTTCGGCAGCGGGGAAGCGAGCCGTCCTTTGCGCTGAAGCATATACCTCCGGGGCTCCCGACAGTCCGGTGATCGTGCTGCCGGACATGAGGAACACAAATGGATCGGTGGGCGACCATTAAGGCCAGGTATTATATACCTGTGCTGTCTAGAACTAGCACTGCTTAGTTGATTTCAATGTAATGAAATCCGTCATGTTTGTATGAAAATCCTGTATTTTATATGAATTTCATCATTGTTTACGAGAAATATCATCGTGTTTTCATGAATTTCGCCCGGTTGGTTGAGTTTCTGTCAGAATGTGTGCGGCTATGGTTGGATGGCGTAATATGCGGGTGGGGAACATGCACGAAGAGAAGAGGTGCACGCACGGCACACGTACTCACGTCTCTTTCCCAACAACACCCGCGCGGGTACACGGTGGAGCTCATTTCTGTACGAAAAAGCAGCCCACGTGGTAATTTGAGACATGTACTGGTTGTCTACTTGATGGAGGATCGTATACCACGGGTGAACAAACAAATTGCGACTTGATGCGTCATGTGGGGCCTACCCTAGAGGCAAGGTTCTATACACTCAAGATGCTCTGTACGTATTCCTTTTGATGTGTCCCATCAACTAGCAAAATGATGAGAAGCTTGCTTACTATGTCGTCTCCCTCGCCCATGGGCACGGTGGCTCGCAGGACGAGGTGAAGCTTGCTTACTAGAAACTACCTCCGTCCTGGTTTATTGTCCCCATTGCATATTGTGTCAAATTTTGCCTATAGATTGAACTAAGAAAACGTTCGAGAATGTTACCAAAAATTATATCATTGAAAACTATGTTGAAATACGAATCCAACGATAAAATTTGTGTTGACGTGCATTAACATTTTGTTAGATAAATATTTGGTCAAAATTTGGCACGAACTACAAAGGTGACCTATAAGGCCTCCTTTAGTTCACAGGATAGAAATGTTATAGGAATAGAAAAATCATAGGAAGTGAGATGACATGTATCTCAATTCCTATAGAGAAAGAGATGTCATTTGATGCATAGGATAGAAATTTTCCTATGCAAATCCTATCCTATAAAAATCCTATGAGATTCCTACAAACCAAAGGAGGCCTAAACCAGGACGGAGGTAGTAGTACTACGCCCTACGCCCGCTCCCTCGCCCACGCGTGTGGTGGCTCGCAGGACGAGGAGAAAATTTTACTACTCCCTTCTTTTACTCCTCATCCCTACCTTGGTTAGAGAGATTATCATATTGTTTGGAATATATGTCTTTTAGTAGTACTCCCTCCTTTCTAGTTTATGGCTCAATTTCCTTAGAGTAGAATATAGGAGTAGTACTACTACAACAATTTCCTTAGAGTCCGTGGTGCAGCAAGCTACCCTAGGCTATGTTACTACTCCCTCCTTTCTAGTTTATGGCTCAATTTCAAAATCTCTCCAACCAAGCTAGATGGTGAGTGGTGGAATTAATTTCTTAGTTTGCACAAGTAATGTACGCTCATTTTTGTCAAGAAGTTATGTTTACCGAGGCATTAATTAGAACGAATGCATGCATGACCACTAAATTTCCATGAACTTATACATGCATTGGTGAGTTTTCAATGCTTGCATCAAGTGATTTAATGCACCTTGAAATCCAACATGTGATGGTACTACTACTAGTAGTAGAATTGAGACTTATAAAACGGAAAAATGATTTTTTTAGACGAGCTCTATAAACCGGAACGGAGGGAGTAGTAAGTAGTATACTACCTCCATAGTGGGTACCTACTCCATAAAATCGGATTTTCCCAAAACTAAGTCGCTCAACCTTTATTTTCTTGTTTCACTTCTTGCCTCGTTGCCTCGAACAGACTATGCCAAACTCCCCTACCTGCCGTGCAGGAAAAGACCCGCCCTCGCCTTTTTTGAGTCCAGGTTTGTATCGATGGATTGCGCGAAGCAGCAAAAACCAAGCCGTGTCTTGTACTCCTCCGTCGACAGTCGCTTTCATGAATTATGTACTTCCTCTCGCCGACATGTGGGACATATAGCAACCGGGTCGATGTGTCATGCACCAAATAACAATGCAGAACAGCTGGGGGGACGCACCCCAGTCGTACCGCCCTAGTAGTAGTAATGAGCAATGAGACATCAAATCACAATGTAGCACCTTCCTAGACGGACGAAGCAACCATTATTTCACACTTCGCTTCACCATCATCTCCTTTAAGAAAACCATGTAGTATTGCTTCTCCCATTGTTCTGCCTCAAGAGGGACACGCGCATCGCCTTGGTAGATCATGACACATGGGACCGCATGACATGCCATGCTCCCGCCCATCACTCGGTAAAATCACCTCATTTTTAATACTTCCTCTGTATCGTTTTAGAGGGCATGCATGTCGTTCTAGGTTGAGAATTTAACTGGCTATATATGTGATGAACAGTATATGTTTAGAAACTACATCCGCTTAAGAATCAAATGATATACTTTTTGTGACATAGTAACTCATATTTAGTTAGTCAAATGGATGATCAAGAACTACGTGCGCGCCCTATAAACAGAGACGGAGAGGGTAGTACAGTACGTATCTTTTTAGATCAATATAGTCAGGATTCACCAAGGAGCAAAACCAAGTGGTAGGCTGCTCCTGTAGTGTTGGCGTAGCAACTCAAGCAGGGTCAGTCCACACACGAAATGGTGACACACTTAACAGGACCCCTTTGGCCGACATGTGGCTCATCCACCATCTTGTTCCACATGTGATGCACCAAATTACAGTTCGGAGCAGCGGTTGGACGTGGAGGCACCCCGGTCGTAGCACCGTAGTAGTGGTAAATGAGCGATGAGGGGTCAAATTACAAAGCCCCACCTTTCCCGCATTAAGCTGGACGGACGAAGCAACCATCATTTCACTCTAGGGCGCAAGAGCATAAAGAAAAGAGAAAACCAATGATGCATGCAGCAGCTACCTAGGGCATCCTAGGGTAGGGGCCTCCACTACAAATCCATTTTTTAGAGGCACCTCCACTACAAATCCGCTTCTCCCTCGTCCTCTTGAAGAAAATCGATGATGCGTGCGGCGGTAGGGTTTGTACAAGTACTACGGCATGCTGGGCCACGTCGTAGTAAACGGGAGAGGGATTGAGTTCGAGTCGATGCCTTAATATGTGTGGGCCACTTGGTTTTCCGGGAACGAGGCAGTATTTTGGGTTTGGGGACCAGTGGAGATATATGTACAAAAAATTGTGGACGTAGGTTCGACTGAAAGGCAATGATGCATGGGCCCTGCATTTTGATATACCCGTGGTTGCGTGAAATTGGCTACTCTACTCAAAACTAGTAAGGTACACATGCATTGAAGGCATGAGATTTGAAAACCGAATTATGAATAAATACACACTATAGCATGTAAAGCTTTGAGTCATATATGCATGATGTAAATGTTCATTTAGTTCTTATAGTTAATCTCATTCAAAATCAATTAGTTTTATAAAAAACGTTAAGATTCATGGGATTGTGCATTGTAAAGCATAAAGTAAAAAACAAATAATCGCAATTCATTTATAAAAAAGTTTGGGCAATTATGATACGGAAGATTCAAGAACAAAGGAGAAGTGCTTGTGTTTTGGGAAAGCATGCACAGCCCACATCTCTTATTGGTTCATATGTCACGAAACAAGAAACGAGGAGGGAGTTAATGTACCGTGCCAAAGTGTTTTGGGATTATTTGGTTTTTGAAAGATGACTTACACACCTAGACGGAGGGAGTACAAAGAGAAAAAATGAATTGCAGTTAAAAGAATGGTATTTCTAACAAAAATGTGAATGTGAACTACATATGTGTCCACGTGACCAGCACATACATTGTCAATGCAAGAAATAACTTATGAGTAACATGCACGAATTGATGATGTGGTGCTTGCATGCATAGAGTAGAAAAAACAATGTGATTTATGACTTGCCTGCATGACGTGTTCTTGTGTCATAGTTGCATGTCTAGGAAAAAAGCTACTAGTGGGTTGTACTAGCTATTTAGGAATAGAAGATGTCTACATGGAAGTTGTAGGGAAAGAGATGACATGTATCTCAATTCCCATTAGTAGGGATTGGAAAAGAGATGTCATTTGGTTCACATCATAGGAACTTTTCTATTGAATCTAGAGATGACATGTATCTCAATTCCTATGAGGAGGGATTAGAAAAGAGATGTCATTTGGTTCACATCATAGGAACTTTTCTATTGAATATACGCTAATGTTTATTTTCCTTTGAAATTATGGGAGTATAGGAATCCATTCATATGAACCAAGTGGCTCTAAAGCTATAAAAATGATATCATGTTTATTTCCTTTGAAATGTGGAGTATATGGATCTATTCCTATGAACCAATTGGCTATAAAGGAAAAAATCCTACAAAAATCATATCATATAGAGTTCCTATGATATTCCTCCACACCAAAGGATGGTTGAAATTGCTACAGGTGATATGACGGTCTTTCTTTGTAGACTCCTCCCACATCTTTATAGTTACCTCTCAAAGATGAATGAAATGATATATACTGGGTATTCTATATGTGCATTTTGGTACATGAAAACTCGGTAAAAGTTTGCGAGGTTCGAATTTTTAATAAAGCTATATGCATTGAATTTTGGAACGAAGGGAGGAGCATATTGCTAACACTCACGTGGAAGATTTGTGTGTAGGAGGAGTGGCTGCCCTGTTAAATGACATGGCAAAACTGACACTATCGGATGCCGATCTAATGGTTCTTACGACGTTCGTCAGGGAACGGCTTGTGGCGAATGTTTGTTGGATAATAATTTACGGACACATGCATTGCATTGATACGTGACCCTCTCTCTTACGCACACACGCACCCTCACGAGTCACGACTCTCCCGAGTCCTCTCGCACCCACCGTCTATCTACAGGTAGACATCACACACATATGTCCTCTTCACACCCTACCCTCAGAACTTCTAAAAGACAAAAGACGTCGCGCACCTTTTATTTTAGCTCACACGTCACACACTTATACTATTACTCTTGTGGCAAACGTTCTTTGGGCATAGTATATTGTACTCTCACAAAGAGAAGCGGTGCACGCACGTACTAGTTCTCTCACACCCACTCGCGGTTACGCGTAGGAGCGTATTTTGTTGAAGCTGGTACAACAAAATCACTCCACTATATATATAAGAAGGAGCCTTAGCGCGTGCTTTACTAGGGTTCCTCTCTTTCACTCTCTCATGCTCTCCAGATCTAAGCAAGACATAGGTGGCCACACTCTCTCTCTCTGCTCACGGCTGGTCACAAATCCGTCTGGACCACCTCGACCGGGGCAGGGGTGTAGGTGCATTGTTCATGCTATCGTCGGTGGCAAGGGAGGAGAGCAATGGCTACTCGCGCGTCCCGATCGGCGGCTATGTCGTTCTCTCCGAGAGAGCGCCGGCTCGGGAGGGCCTCCGAGCCCTTCTTCCTCCCTGCGGAATTGTGGCCAAGATGCGGCCTCCCGACGCCATCTTTTCCACATACCGACGACCCTCAGGTATATATTCCTTCGAAACCTACCTTGCTCTACTGCCCCAGCTCCCCACGTGGCTGCGTGTGGATCTTTTTCTACTTCCGTCGGCTGTTCTAAAGCCACCTAGACTTTAACTATTATTAGAGGTAAAAGTAGTTCATACAGTCGAATCTAAGAGTTGGTTCAAACAGGGAAGAAAGTGGGAAATCTGTAGCATGAATCTAGGACTTGGTTCTAAGAGGAAACGGGGGAAAGTAGTAGATACTGGCTACCCAACCAGTCTATTGGTTGAAAAGGCGAAGAAAGCATGGTGGATGGCGAAGGGTGGGGGGAAGTGGACCTGTCTCTTGGTTGAAAAAGGAAAGAAAGTGAGGGGTGTTGGGGGACAACGCAAATGAGAATGAGTAGGTCTAGATTTCCTGTGCTCACATAGGAAAATGTCGCCGAGGAGATAAAAATGGGACAAATGCAAACATGTTGCCTGAGTGTTTGCCGCTCTCGGCAACCACATCTGCCTCACCACTTTATGCCCCTGCTGTCCCTATGCCCATATCGCTACCATTAATGCAAAATCACATGAAGCATTAAGCAATGACACCTACTGTCACTATAAGTAATGGTCTAGTGCCGTTGATAAATTGAAGCAATGCCACCACTATTTTATGAAGTGCTTCTGTCTTGCTTTGTTTCCCATGAATTGTGTTTTTGCAGTTACACTTAAATCTCACACCGCTAACATTACTTCATCCCAGTGGAACTGCACAAATTTGATTACACATTTACTGACCATGTGCTACTCTCATGATAGTAATACTAATGCTATTGTTCTGCATGTTAATCTAGTGGCAGTGTTGATGTGATGTGATGCTACTTACTTAAGGGCACTTCATACTATCAGTCTAGTGCAAATATCTATCACTATTTAAATAACCATATTTTGTATTTGCACAAACAGAGATGTCCGTCTCCATATCGTTTCTATCTGCGCAATCAAAAGTACACACCTCAATTTTAGTACAACTACACAAAATGAGATGGCTATTCCTAGCTGTCGTCCTCTAACCACCAGTGTTCCAGGTATTCCACATTGGTAGTAACTAGGTAGAATGACCAACACAATCTAAAAGAAGCTGATTTGTATGTTTTACTTCCTGATTGCAGTGCAGGGACGAGCAAAAACAACTGCATCCTAGTCCGGAATGCATTTTCTATGAGTTGATCCATGGATCGAGGACTAGCTGGCACGGCTGCATGGAGGTTTTCGGGACAGGTGCGCGGACAAGAGGCATTGTGGTCTGGTTATCTCTACAAATAGTGGTGCTTAAATTTAGTGGAATGCACAAGAATTTCAGCTAGTCAGTACACTATGTGGTTCAGTTCAGCATTCCAGCCGAGAACACATGTATAATTGGTTATTCTGGAATGACAGAACCTAACCCTGGATGGTGGCTGCTACCTCTTGAGCATGCGTTGTTTTTCCCTTGAAGAGGAAAGGGTGATGTAGCAAAGTAGCGTAAGTATTTCCCTCAGTTTTTTAGAACCAAGGTATCAATCCAGTAGGAGATAACACGCAAGTCACCTAGTACCTGCACAAACAATCAAGAACCTCGCAACCAACGCATAAAGGGGTTGTGAATCCCTTCACGATTAATTACGAAAGTGAGATCTGATAAAATATTTTTAGTATTTTTGTTGTATAGATTGGAAAGTAAAGATTGCAAAATAAAATAAATAGTAAACTAGAATTGTAGATCGGAAACTTATATGATATAAAATAGACCCGGGAGCCATAGGTTTCACTAGTGGCCTCTCTTATGATAGCATGTATTACGATGGGTGACAAATTACTGCCAAGCAATTGATAGAAAAGCGCATAGTTATGAGAATATCTAGGCATGATCATGAATATAAGCATCACGTCTGTGTCAAGTAGACCGAAACGATTCTACATCTACTACTATTACTCCACACATTGACCGCTATCCAGCATGCATCTAGTGTATTAAGTTCATAAGAACATAGTAACGCATTAGGCAAGATGATATGATGTAGAGGGATAAACTCAAGCAATATGATATAAACCCCATCTTTTTATCCTCGATGGCAACAATAAAATATGTGCCTTGCTGCCCCTACTGTCATTGGGAAAGGACACCGCAAGATTAAACCGAAAGCTAAGCACTTCTCCCATTGCAAGAAAGATCAATCTAGTAGGCCAAACTAAACCGATAATTTGAAGAGACTTGCAAAGATATCAAATCATGCATATAAGAATTCAGAGAAGAACCAAATATTGTTCATAGAAAAACTTGATCATAAATCCACAATTCATCGAATCTCAGCAAACACACCACAAAAGAATATTACATCGAATAGATCTCCAAGAACATCAAGGAGAACTTTGTATTGAAAATCAAAGACAGAGAAGAAGGCATCTAGCTAATAACTATGGACCCGAAGGTCTGTGGTAAACTACTCACAGATCATCGGAGAGGCTATGGTGTTGATGTAGAAGCCCTCTGTGATCGATTCCCCCTCCAGCAGATCGTCGGAAAAGGCCCCAGATAGGATCTCACAGGTACAGAAGGTTGCGGTGGTGGAAAGTGGTTTTGTGGCTCTCCTGGATGTTTTTAGGGTAAAAGAGTATATATATAGGCGAAAGAAGTATGTCGGTGGAGCTACGAGGGGCCCACAAGGGTGGGGGCGCGCCCTCCTGCCTCATGGCCGCCTCGTTGCGTCTCTGACTTCCACTCCAAGTATCCTAGATTGCCTTTGTTCCAAGAAAGATCCTCGGGTTTCATTCTGTTTGGATTCCGTTTGATATTCATTTTCTGCGAAACACTGGAATAGGCAAAAAAACATAAACTGGCACTGGGCCTCCGGTTAATAGGTTAGTCCCAAAAATAATATAAAAGAGCATATTAAAGCCCATTAAACATCCAAAACAGATAATATAATAGCATGGAACAATAAAAAATTATAGATACGTTGGAGACGTATCAGCATCCCCAAGCTTAATTCCTGCTCGTCCTCGAGTAGGTAAATGATAAAAACAGAATTTTTGATGTGGAATGCTTCCTAACATAATTTTCAATGTAATTTTCTTTATTGCGGCATGAATATTCAGATCCGAATGATTCAAGACAAAAATTTAATATTGACATAAAAATAATAATACTTCAAGCATACTAACCAAGCAATTATGTCTTCCCAAAATAACATAGCCAAAGAAAGCTCATCCCTACAAAATCATATAGTTTGGCCATGCTTCATTTTCGTCACACAAAATGCTCCCATCATGCACAACCCCGATGACAAGCCAAGCAATTGTTTCATACTTTAGTATTCTCAAACTTTTTCAACTTTCACGCAATACATGAGCATGAGCCATGGATATAGCACTATAGGTGGAACAGAATATGATGGTGCAGGTTGTGTGGAGAAGACAAAAAAGGAGAAAGTCTCACATCGATGTGGCTAATCAACGGCTATGGAGATGCCCATCAATTGATGTCAATGCGGGGAGTAGGGATTGACATGCAACGGATGCACTAGAGCTATAAATGTATGAAAGCTCAACAAAAGAAACTAAGTGGGTGTGCATCCAACTTGCTTGCTCACGAAGACCTAGGGCATTTTGAGCAAGACCATCGTTGGAATATACAAGACAAGTTCTATAATGAAAATTCCCACTAGTATATGAAAGTGACAAAATAAGAGACTCTCTATCATGAAGGTCATGGTGCTACTTTGAAGCACAAGTGTGGAAAAAGGATAGTAACATTGTCCCTTCTCTCTTTTTCTCTCATTTTTCTGGGCCTTCTCTTTTTTTTATTTGGCCTTTCTCTTTTTTCCT
The DNA here is from genome assembly GCF_002162155.2 of Triticum dicoccoides. Classification (NCBI taxonomy): domain Eukaryota; kingdom Viridiplantae; phylum Streptophyta; class Magnoliopsida; order Poales; family Poaceae; genus Triticum; species Triticum dicoccoides. Next base: position 183,213,689 of record NC_041388.1, on the reverse strand, counting down.
TTTTTTCCTCACATGGGACATTGCTATAATAATGATGATCATCACACTTCTATTTATTTACAACTCAAAAATTATAAATCGATACTAGAATAAAATATGACTCTATATGAATGCCTCCGACGGTGTACCGGGATGTGCAATGATTGAAGAGTGACATGTGTAAAAAATTATGAGCGGTGGCTTTGCCACAAATACTATGTCAACTACGTGATCATGCAAGGCAATATGACAATCATGAAGCGTGTCATAATAAATGGAATGGTGGAAAGTTGCATGGCAATATATCTCGGGATGGCTATGGAAATGCAATAATAGGTAGGTATGGTGGCTGTTTTGAGGAAGATAAAAGGAGGCTTATGTGTGATAGAGCATATCATATCACGGGTTTTGGATATACCGGCGAAGTTTGCACCAACTCTCGAGGTGAGAAAGGTCAATGCATGGTACCGAAGAGGCTAGCAATGATGGAAGGGTGAGAGTGCGTATAATCCATGGACTCAACATTAGTCCTAAAGAACTCACATACTTATGGCAAAAAGTCATCCAAACCAAGCACTACGTGCATGCTCCTAGGGGGGTAGATTGGTAGGAAAAGACCATCTCTCGTCCCCGACCGCCACTCATAAGGAGGACAATCAAAGAAACACCTCATGTTTCAAATTTGTTACACAACGGTTACCATACGTGCATGCTACGAGACTTGCAAACCTCAACACAAGTATTACTCAAATTCGAAAATACTCAACTAGCATGACTCTAATATCACCATCTTCATATCTCAAGACAATCATCAAGTATCAAACTTCTCATAGTATTCAATGCACTCTATATGAAAGTTCTTATTATACCCATCTTGGATGCCTATCATATTAGGACTAATTTCATAACCAAAGAAAATTACCATGCTTTTCTAAAATACTCTCAAAATAATATAAGTGAAGCATGAGAGATCAATAATTTCTATAAAATAAAACCACCACCATGCTCTAAAAACATATAAGTGAAGCACTAGAGCAAAATTATCTAGCTCAAAAGATATAAATGGAGCACATATAGTATTCTAATAAATTCTGATTCATGTGTGTCTCTACCAAAAGGTGTGTACAGCAAGGATGATTGTGGTAAACTAAAAATCAAAGACTCAAATCATACAAGATGCTCCAAGCAAAACACATATCATGTGGTGAATAAAAATATAGCCTCAAGTAAAGTTACAGATAGATAAAGACGAAAGAGGGGATGCCTTCCAGGGCATCCCCAAGATTAGGCTTTTGGTTGTCCTTGAATTTTACCTTGGGGTTCCTTGGTCATACCAAAGCTTAGGCTCTTGCCACTCCTTGTTCCAAAATCCATCAAATCTTTACCCAAAAACTTGAAAGCTTCACAACACAAAACTCAATAGAAAATCTCATGAGCTCTGTTAGTATAAGAAAACAAACCACCACTTTGAGGTACTGTAATGAACTCATTCTTTATTTATATTGGTGTTAAACATACTGTATTACAACTTCTCTATGGTTCATACCCCTCGATAGTAGCCATAGATTCATCAAAATAAGCAAACAACACACGAAAAACAGAATCTGTCAAAAATAGAACAGTCTGTAGCAATCTGGATAGTTCGAATACTTTGGCAACTCCAAAAATTCTGAACAATTAGGATGACCTAAATAATTTGTATATTGACCTACTGCAGTTTGAATTGGTATTTTATTGCTCTCTTCTAAAAAATGGAAATTATTCTCGTGAGCGCATACTTTCTGTTTTTATCAGCAAGATCAAACAACAATCACCCAAGAGGATCCTAAAGGATTTACTTGGCACAAACACTAATTGAAACATAAAAAACACAATCATAACAGAGGATAGATGATTTATTTATTAATAAACAGGAACAAAAATAAAAATGGTTTGCCTCCCAACAAACGCTATTGTTTAATGCCCCTAGATAGGCATAAAAGCAAGAATAGATCTAGGTATTGTCATCTTTGTTATGGAATCCATAAGTGGCTCTCATAATACTTTAATAAGGTAATTTAATTTTCTTTCTAGGAAATTTTTCCATGCCTTTCCTTAACGGAAATTGGAATCTAATATTTCCTTCTTTCATGTCAATAATTGCACCAATCATTCTAAGGAAAGGTCTACCAAGAATAATAGGACATGTAGGATTGCAATCTATATCAAGAACAATGAAATCTATGGGCACATAATTCCTGTTTGCAACAATAAGAACATAATTAATCCTTCCCATAGGTTTCTTAATGGTGGAATCCGCAAGGTGCAAATTTAAAGAACAATCATCAAATTCACGGAGACCTAACACATCACACAAGCTTTTTGGAATCGTGGAAACACTAGCACCCAAATCACATAAAGCATACCATTCATGATCTTTGATCTTAATTTTAATAGTAGGTTCCCACTCATCATAAAGTTTTCTAGGGATATAAACTTCTAGTTCAAGCTTTTCTTCATAAGATTGCATTAAAGCATCAATGATATGTTTAGTAAAAGCCTTATTTTGATCATAAGCATGAGGAGAATTTAACACAGATTGCAACAAGGAAATACAATCTATCAAAGATCAATTATCATAATTAAATTCCTTGAAATACAAAATAGTGGGTTCATCGCTATGTAAAGTTTTGACCTCTCCAATCCCACTTTTATTATGAAGATCTAAAAACTCTGAATCATTGGGATGCCTTTTAACTAAAGTTGACTCATCTCAAGTCCATATTTATCAAGATTCATATTGGAAAACAAAGATTTAATAGGATACACATCAATCACTTTTAGATCTTCATAATTATTATCATGAAAACTAGAAGAACACGCTTTCACAATGCAATCTTGTTTAGCACGCATCCTAGCGGTTCTTTCTTTGCATTCATCAATGGAAATTCTCATGGCCTTGAGAGACTCATTGATATCATGCTTAGGTGGAATAGATCTAAGTTTCAAAGAATCAACATCAAGAGAAACTCTATCCACGTTTCTAGCCAACTCATGAATCTTAAGAATTTTTTCCTCAACCAAAGCATTGAAATTATTTTGTGAATTCATAAATTCTTTAACACTAGTCTCAAAATCAGAGGGCATATTATTAAAATTTCCATAAGAGTAGTTGTAGGAATTACCATAATTATTAGAGGAATTATTAGGAAATGGTCTAGAATTAAAATTTCCTCTCACGCGTTGTTACCAAAATTGTTCCTACCAACAAAATTCACACCCATAGATTCATTATTATTATCAATCAATGTGGACAAAGGCATATCATTAGGATGAGAAGAAACACTCTTATTAGCAAACAATTTCATAAGTTCATCCATCTTTCCACTCAAAACATAATCTCTTCAATCGCATGAACTTTTTTACTAGTGGATCTTTCGGTGTGCCGTTGAGAATAATTAACCATAATATTATCTAGGAGTTTAGTAGCTTCTCCTAAAGTGATTTCCATAAAAGTGCCTCCTGCGGCCGAATCTAAAAGATTTCTAGAAGCAAAATTCAATCCGGCATAAATTTTTTGTATAATCATCCATAAGTTCAAACCATGTGTAGGGCAATTATGTATCATTAATTTGATCCTCTCCCAAGCTTGTGCAACAGGCTGCACAAGCTCATGATCAAGTTTCTTAAAATTCATAATATCATTTCTAAGAGAGATGATCTTAGCAGGAGGAAAATACGTAGAGATAAAAGCATCTTTACACTTATTCCATGAATCAATGCTATTTTTAGGCAAAGAAGAGAAACAAGTTTTAGCACGATCTCTAAGAGAAAATGGAAATAGCTTCAATTTAAAAATATCATTATCCACATTTTCTTCCTTTGCATATCACACAAATCAACAAAGTTGTTTAGATGGGTAGTGGCATCTTCACTAGGAAGGCCAGAGAATTGATCTTTCATGACAAGATTCAACAAAGCAGCATTAATTTCACAAGATTTAGCATCGGTAATAGGAGGAATTGGAGTTCTAATAAAATCATTGTTGTTGGTATTGGAAAAGTCACATAATTTAGTATTATCTTGAGCCATCGTGACAAACAATCAATCCAACACACAATCACACGAGAAGCGAGCGAAAAGAGGCGAACGGAAAAGGGGTGAATAAAACGGCAAAGGTGAATTGGGGGAGCAGAAAACGAGAGGCAAATGGAAAATAAGGTAATGCAAGGGAGAAGAGTTTGTGATGGGTACTTGGTATGTCTTGACTTGAGCATAGATCTCCCAGCAACGGTGCCAGAAATCCTTCTTGCTACCTCTTGAGCATGCGTCGGTTTTTCCCTTGAAGAGGAAAGTGTGATGCAGCAAAGTAACGTAAGTATTTCCCTCAGTTTTGAGAACCAAGGTATCAATCCAGTAGGAGATAACACGCAAGTCACCTAGTACCTACACAAACAATCAAAAACCTCACAACCAAGGTGATAAAGGGGTTGTCAATCCCTTCACGGTCACTTACGAAAGTGAGATCTGATAAAGATAATAAGTTAAATATTTTTGGTATTTTTGTTGTATAGGTTGGAAAGTAAAGATTGCAAAATAAAATAAATTGTAAACTAGAATTGTAGATCAGAAACTTATATGATATAAAATAGACCCGGGGGCCATAGGTTTCACTAGTGGCTTCTCTTTGGATAGCATGTATTATGGTGGGTGACAAATTAATGCCGAGCAATTGATAGAAAGGTGCATAGTTATGAGAATATCTAGGAATGATCATGAATATAAGCATCACCTCCGTGTCAAGTAGACCGAAATGATTCTGCATCTACTACTATTACTCCACACATCGACCGCTATCCAGCATGCATCTAGAGTATTAAGTTCATAAGAACGGAGTAACGCATTAGGAAAGATGACATGATGTAGAGGGATAAACCCAAGCAATATTATATAAACCCCATCTTTTTATCCTCGATGGCAACAATACAATACGTGCCTTGCTACCCCCTGTCATTGGGAAAGGACACCGCAATATTGAACCCAAAGCTAAGCACTTCTCCCATTGCAAGAAAGATCAATCTAGTAGGCCAAACTAAATAGATAATTCGAAGAGACTTGCAAAGATATCAAATCATGCATATAAGAATTCAAAGAAGAACCAAATATTGTTCATAGATAAACTTGATCATAAATCCACAATTCATTGTATCTCGGCAAACTCACCGCAAAAGAATATTACATCGAATAGATATCCAAGAACATTGAGGAGAACTTTGTATTGGAGATCAAAGAGAGAGAAGAAGCCATCTAGCTAATAACTATGGACCCAAAGGACTGTGGTAAAATACTCACACATCATTGGAGAGGCTATGGTGTTGATGTAGAAGCCCTCCGTGATCGATTCCCCCTCCGGCAGATCGCCGGAAAAGGCCCTAGATGGGATCTCATGGGTACAGAAGGTTGCGGCGGTGGAAAAGTTGTTTCGTGTCTCTCCTGTATGTTTTTAGTGTATAAGAGTAGATATAGGCGAAAGAAGTACGTCGGTGGAGTTACGAGGGACCCACGAGGGTGGGGGCGTGCCTACCCCCCTAGGCGCGCCCTCCTACCTCGTGGCCGCCTCATTGCGTCTCTGACTTCCACTCCAAGTCTCCTGGATTGCGTTTGTTCCAAGAAAGATCCTCGCGAAGGTTTCGTTCTGTTTGGATTCTGTTTGATATTCCTTTTCTGCGAAACACTAAAATTGGCAAAAAACAGAAACTGGCACTGGGCCTCCGGTTAATAGTTAGTCCGGAAAATAATTTAAAAGTGCATATTAAAGCCCATTAAACATCAAAAACATATAATATAATAGCATGGAACAATCAAAAATTATAGATATGTTGGAGACGTATCAGTGGTAACAAGAAAAAACCAGAGTGAACTCCAGGAAATTTAAGCCAGTCGGGAGGCCCTTTGCTTAGAGAAGCCTTGCTTGTTTTTTCCTGATTTGTAAACCTTCTCACAACTTAGTCTTTTGCTGTGAACTAGTATATGTTTGTTATGTTCTATGAATCATTGAGATGTATAAAATTGCTTAACTAATGCTTTTCAAGTTTTTTATGAAGCCGAGTTTAATGTGAGTGTTCCACATGAACGCTGGACTAGCGTGTGAATATTTGGAATTTACATTATGGCCTCAGTTAACTGCATGAACCACTATAACAAGATATGTAGTTTCTTATATGTCAGACAGCAGATTATTGATTGTTAGCTGGTCGATAGCCTAGTGTTGATGCTACTCTATTTGAGCAAACACACACTGCTAGTATGATAAACCGTGACAATTTATGTCTTACCATGCCATATTCATGAAAAAACTAGTGAGAACGAATCTGTTTCGGCAACAATTATGATGGTTCTCACATGATTCATAGCCAAACAAAAGTAGCAGCAGTTCCCATGGATGGATTCAAATAGAGTACTAGCCCCAGAGGGCTCGATAATAGGCAAGGTTCGGATAAGTAGACACAATCCAAACTAGTATTAAACACTAGCTGGGCCAACTACATTCCTCTATCTAATTTGGGCTGGACACAAGACAGACCTTTCCATGAACATCATCGAGGGCGTCCAACAGTAGCTCAATCCTGTGAACCTTCATGAAGATAACCTTGTGGCCTTGCCACTCATAAACTTGTTTGTGGAGGCATGCCACGCCATCTTCCTGTGTAAGCTTGACAAGAACAGTGTGCCTCACAAACGAAGGAGTAGCTTTGAACTTCTTGTGCCTCAATACACCCTGGAAAACACACCTGACAATAGTGAGGCTAGAATACAACTTGACATCGGTATAAGCGCAAATGGCTTCTAGGATCCAACAGCCTAAGAACTCTGTTTTCCCAGTGCGTATATTCACGTCATCCACCTCATAGCGAGTGACATGTACAACCACACAACCCTTTTCTGCATCAGGGCTCTAATTGAAACAGAAACAAATTCTGAACTACTTCCAGTATAAGAAACACAAGTTATTTAAACCACTATGTATAGCATGGCATCGAAGCTAATAAAATTTTGCATTATTCATCACCACATACTTAGATGAAAAACCACAATCGAGATCGGCAAAGAAGAAAATCGCCTTGGGTAGCTAAGCAGGGGGGACACATCCTTGAAGGGGGAAATTGCTCTTGCAGTGCCACGAGGGCTGTAACCTCAAAGGGGGCGTTGACCATCTCAGTAGTGGCCGTGAGCGTATCTGGGGTCAGCTTGGTGGCTGCCTCCATCTTCTTGGAGCTCTCTGTCTCGTGGGGATCAGCCTCCCGCATCTCCTCCAATATCGACAGATCTTTGCCTGGTTCTCCTTGGTCCATCATGAAACTGACGAATACTAGGAGACCACTGAAAGGAAAACACAATCGCAATGACAATGAAACAAAAAAGAGAGTGAGGATCGGTTACTGCTTTGCAAAAGTTCTTTTTTTCTTTGAATGAAAATATACCAATATCACGGATCCGCTTACCTTCCCTTCATTGGGAGAGAAGAACAGTGGCAGATGCGAGTGTTGGCTTTCTTGAAGACAGTGAGGGGGAAGGGGATTCAGCGAAGAGTGAAATGATGGTTGCGTCGTCCATCAAACTTACACTGCGGGGAGGTGGGGTTTTGTGATACGACGGCTCGTTACTGCCACACTATGACCGGGGTGACTCTCCGCCTGCATACTGCCTTCTAATTTGGTGGATGGCATTTGGGCCCGCACGCGGCATGGCCCGCATGTCGGTGAACAAAAGTAAAATGGCATTCAGTAGAGGGAGACGTTTTGATGACCTAGGAGGAGCCAGAAGCGGTAGTGTATCCACTATACTAGTAGTAATTGTTTTTCTGGTAGCTGTAGAGTGTCTCCACTGTACTAGTAGTAATTCTTTCTCTGGGCGCAAGAAAAAACAGCCCATCCACCCTAGTAAATAATAAAATCAATTCAAAAGCCCATATATTTACTTAATGAGAGGTGCTACCCACACCCAGCACACCACCCCCCGAAAAAACCTGGGTGCTCTTCTTTGTCCTCACTCCCACCCACCTCACTTCAGCTCGCTCCACTCATACCCCCAAATTCCTCACCTCACTCCTACAGAAAACCCTGACTCCCCTTCTTCATCACTCGCACTACAACTAGGCTCGTCATTTGTTACTCTGCTCAAATCTGTGAGCGCGACGCGATGCCCTCGAGAAAATGGAGTTTCAGGTGGGCAAAAGAGCTTCTGAATGTGTCGGGCTTCTATTTACAACATATTGTGGTCATAATCCAGTAAATTTTATGACCCAGGATGTTCATTCTATGGACCTGACCGATCCATTTGACTGTGACTGCCGAAAACAATGCTGGATTTAGATGTTGTTGCCCTTTTCAACCTGGGTTTTGTCTAAACCTGATGAACAATTAACGCTCGTGCTTTTGTACAGTTTGTAAGCTAGAGTTAGATGCTCTTGCCATTTTCAACTCGGCTGTGACTGTCATATTTTCTTTGAAACAAGGCAAATGGCTTGCCATTCATTTAATATAGAGTGAAATATTATAACAAATCCCAACCAAGGGAAATAACATCACTCTCGTCGGCTGCTTTAGCTCACTGTGCATTCCAAAAGCCAAGTGATTAGCCCCCACCAGCACCCACAAACTTATTTTGAACTAGCACACCAAATGGGCTGTAAATTTTCATAGGAAAGTCCACATGACTGTGACAGATATGGATTCTAACATTTGGGACCCACGAGGAAATAGCCTATCCAAGGTGGTGTCGACTTACTAGCTAGTCAACAAACTATTCTACCTACCAGTCGTTGGATTGACATCCAACATCTGTCGTGTATCTTCTATATCTGGTCTTCTTCCTCCAGCCGCCCAAACCAAACCACCCCGTCGGCTCCGCCTGCTCCCGCCTCCCATGGCTGGATGCGCCTCCGCCTGCTCCCGCCTTCGCCGCCCTACCGTACCCTCCAACGTTGGCCAGTCCCTCCCTCTATTCCCCCACATGTCCTTTTATTCCCCGACGACGTCAGCCCCAACACGCACCCGCACCCGAACCAGTCAACCCACGTACTCCCCTCTGCCTGCGACTGTATCGGGGCATCTTCCACGGCTCCTGTTCATTCTGTCTGAGGCCTCACCGTCGTCCTCGGCCTTGGTTCGCTCGTCGTGTGCGGTGCGCCACCCTCTTGCATTGTAAACACCGTCAACAACCGAGAGGGACAAAGGTAATGACTGTACGTGGAGAGGATGACAGTAGGGACCCACCAGCGTCATGGTAGTACGCAAGCAAGTGCCTCGTTATTATAAGCCCAAAAAATGGTTCCTCCTAATGGTTGGACATCTGGGGCTCATGCCATTGAGAGAATTACACAATGAGCGGCTGACACCAGGGACCCAGCAGTTCGCGCAGTTGTTATTTACTTTTTTTAGGAACAAGCAGTTGTTATTTATACTAGTTTTAGCGACGGGTCAGGGTAACAACGGGGCTGTGCGGGGGCTATGGCCCGTCTAGCCAGGGTTTTATTTATGTTTACCACATCATGAGCCCAGTTGTGTTTTTTTCTTGCTGAAAATGGCTAGCCCAGTTCTATTTTTTAAAAGAAATACCCAAACGAGGCCTACATGCTTTATCAGCCCTCCTGGGCTGCAAATCTTTCAAGACGAGCAAAGTTTCATTCGGTTTGCCCAGAAATGGGTTGTACATTTTTAAAACACATCAAATCGGGAATTAGTTTCAATTTTTTTAATTACAAGATTTTAAATTCCATTGATTTTTATGCGTGGACAATTATTTGGATTTATATTTATATACATTATTTTTTAAAATAGTTTGAATGTGACTCGATATTTTGGGATTAAAAACAGCTGACCGCACCAAAATATGCAAAATTTCGTATAATTTTTTACCGTGGCCACAATATGAGGTGTAATGCTAACAAAAAGAAGATAGGCTCCAAAAATTTCTTAGGAATTGGCAAATGGGTTGTAAATTATTAGAAATAATGGCAGATGGGTTGTATGATGTTTTCCACAGATTTGAGGCTGACTTGTGCGTCTACTACAGGTTGACGCGTATGCTTTCCTAAAAAAATAAGGTTGACGCACATGCAACGCCGTGTCAACTTAGTCAACACACGAGAGCAGTGATTGTTGGATGTCCATCCAACAGCCGTTTTGCTTCTTCAATCTCTACTCTTCCTGCTCTAGCCACTCAAACAAGCGCCAGCAGGACTGCCTGCTCCCTCCTCCCGCGGCCGGCTATGCTGCCGCGCAGGCCTCACCGCCCCATCGTTCTACCATCGCTGGCCTAGCCATCCCTCTACTCACCCACACCTGCTGTTATTCTCCGGCGACGGTAGACGAACCAGTAAACCCTTGCACTCTCCTCCGCATGGGAAACAACTGCCGAGTTTTCCCTGGCTATGTGTCGTTCCTTTCCTAGGCCTCATCGTCGTCCACCGCCCTGGCGCTCTCGGCGCGGCGCGGCGTGGTCAACATGTTCAATGAACGACATCCATTGGAAGTGGACCGTACGTGGAGAGGTTGACAGCTGGGTCCACGGCCGCACGCAAGGAAATGCCTCCTTATTATGCGCAAAATAATGATTCCTCCACCTGACAGCTGGGACCCACTAGAAGGGCCTCTGTATTTCGCGAAAAAAAATGTTCCCTCGCTGACAGGTCGGACACACCAGCTATATCTTCGCACGCAAGGAAGTGCCTCGTTAGTACGCACAAAAAATGAATACTCCCCTACTAGCTGGGACCCACCATAGTGGGAGGCTGACTTGTGGGCATACTAAGATGACAGGGGCGGAGGCTTTGTCAACTTAGTCAATATGAACAATTCTAGCTCCAATGACCGTACGATGTCCATCCAACGGCCTAGTGCTTCTTCAACCTCTGGTCTTCTTCCTCCAGCCGCCCAAACAAGCGTCAGCCATGCCGCCTGCTCCTGCCTCCCGTGTCCGGTTGTGCTGCCACCGCTGGCCATGCCATCCCTCTATACTCACTCACACCTCCGGTTATTCTCCGGCGATGGCGGCCTCACACCGCAGCCGAAGCGGTCAACCCACGTACTCTCCTCCACGTGGGCATCCACGGTCGCGTCTTCCCCGACTCCGCATCGTCCCCTTCCTAGGCCTCGCCGTCGTCCACCGCCTTGGTGCTCTCGATGCAGCGTGGTCAATGTGGTCAACGAACGACTTCCATCGGAAGAGTACTATACATGGAGAGGCTGGCAGCTGGGTCCACGGCCGCAGCAAGGAAGTGCCTTATTATTATGCAGAAAATAATGATTCCTCCACCTAATAGCAGGGACCCACCTGACGGGCCATCGTATTTCGCAAAAAAAATGTTTCCCCCTTGACTGCTTGGACCCACCAGCTACATCTTTGCACGCAAGGAAGTGCTTGCCAGTCGGGACCCACCTGGTCGAAGCGTACACAGCGTTGTCATTCTGGTCGCGAATGTGTATGTACATACTGATCAATGTAGAGGCATGCACGTGTCGTAGTAGAGGCACGCACGTAGCATGTACACGTACGTACAGCGGCCAGGGTGCAAGAAAGAAAATACAGCCACGTACGTACTTATGGGAGGGGTCTCGAACGCCTACTCGCTCATACATACGACCAGGGCTCGTGTACATGGCTGGGTCGGAATGGAGAAGCTACGTCGTCGTCGTGTTCATGGGGAGGCAACAGAATGAGTCGTGTTCATCGGGAGGCAAGGGAACACGTGCTGTTCATCGGGAGCCAACCGGCTTGGATGGAAGAACCAATGGAAACGAGGCCTGGCGTACCACAGAACGGAGGAAACGGCCTTGTGTTAGACCGGCCACGGTCGAAACGGGATCCTGTTCATCGGGAGGGGTCCGGCGTACCACAAAACGGAGGAAATGGACCTCCTACAGTGGAAACGGGGTCCTGTTGATCGGGAGGGGTGTGGCGTACCGCAAAATAGAGGAAAGGGACTTGTGTTGGAGCGCTACGGTCGAAACGGGGGTCATGTTCATCGGGAGGGGTGTGGCGTATCGCAAAATGGGACTCCACGGGATACTGTTCATCTCCACCATCGACCTCCTCCAGCCTCCACGGGCTACTGTTCATCCACCATCGACCTCCTCCCGCCTCACCTATGACTGTTCATCCACGGGCTCCTGTTCATCCAGCCTCCACCGCACGCTCCTCCACCGGCTACTGTTCAACCAGCCCCCTCCACGGGGTCCTGTTCAACCACCCCTCCACGGGCTACTGTTCATCCAGCCCTCCACCGGCTACTGTTCAACCAGCCCTCCACGGGGTCATCCTGTTCAACCAGCCTCCACGGGGTCCTGTTCATCCAGCCCTCCACGGGGTCCTGTTCATCCACCGGCTCGATCAATCGGGGTACTATTCATCTAATGGCAATGGCCTCTACTACCACGGGGTCCTGTCCATCCAACATCCCACCAGGAACTGTTCATCCAAACCGCCCAACAACACTCACTGTTTATCCAGAGGCAGCATCGATCGGCTTCAGTTAGAAGCAGTAGCGAAGGAATCACTCGGGTTCAGTTAACAGCAAGGGATCGAACGATCGCTCGGGTTCAGTAACGCGTAGCCTACAGTGCAATCGCTTGGGTTTAGTTAGAGCCCAACGCCTCTCTCAGGTTCAGTTAGATCCCAATGCCTCGCACACATGCGCGTACGTACAAGAGAAACATGCATCGCTCGGCCCCCGACCACCCACCGTAACCGGGAACTCCCCGATATTTTCCTCGCCCTCGCTTCTACCATGGTTTTTTCCGTCATGGATGGCCCAAAGAATGTCATGCAGCTGCCTCTCCGGCCCTCCTAGGACGAAAAGCCCATTTTTTGTCATCATTTTTTGTCATAGAAGTAGGACCCCACCACATCTATGATGATACCGGGTTTTGTCACAATTATCATCATAGAAGTGTCATAAGTATGACAGAAAAAATTTCGTTTGGCCCAAAATGTCACGGGTGTTGGTTTTTTTGTAGTGACTGGTGAAGACGACGTAAGCTTCGTGTTCTTTGGGGTATTCATCTTGGACGGTGGCAAAAGGGCGGACCGCCGGCTACGGAAGAGGCGGAGCCGGCTCGCCAGCAGGTGGAGGCGGCAGTCCTTCGCCCTTGGCGATTCGGGTGAGCCAGTGGCACTTCCGGGTGGTGTGGTTGGATGGCTTCACACCGCTGTGGAACATGCAGAGAGCATAGAGGGTTTGCTCATATGAGAAGGCAGGCAGCCAAGCAGGCTTGCCGCCCTTCTGACACTTGGGGCCGGGCTGACCCTCCGGCTGCTCGTCTTCAACTATCGTCACTTGCTGGCTGGTGGAAGCTGGCTATGGGGCCTTGCGCTTGTTGTCATTCTGTTGCTGTCGCCGACTGTTATCACCAGCCGATGTTTGGGGAGCCGGAGGGAGCACTTTCCTAAACGAGTCCACTCGGAGCTCCGATTTCATGGAGGAGTCGAAAGTGGCGTACTTGTCTGCTATGATCAGCACTTCGTCGAGTGTAGCCACCTCATCGCAGAGGAGTCAATGTTTGAGTAGGGTGCCCTCTCAGCACCCGACAATGAAGTATTCTATGGCTTTAACCTTGTGCACCCCCTCGCAGGAGTTGCGCAGTTCGGCCCACCACGTCAGGTACTCGTGGGTGGACTCGGTCGGGCCTTGGATGCACAAAGAGAGCTGGAGAGGTTTGGGCGGCCGCTTGTAAGTGTTAGTGAAGTTGCGGACGAAGACTTCGGTGAAGTCCAACCAGCTGTTGACGTTGTAGGGCTTGAGGCTGTTCAGCCATGTTCGGGCCGTGCCCTGGAGCATTAGCGGAACGTACTTCAGGGCAACGCACTTGTTGCCGTTTCCTATGTTGACGGCGGTGGAGTAGTCAACCAACCAATCTTGCGACTTCACGGAGCCGTTGTACTTGGGCGTATCTCAAGGGAGCGGGAACCCTTTGGCGAAGGGCTCGTCGTGAATGCGGGGTCTGAAACAAGGTGGGTCAATTGCATCTTCTTCTTCTACCACCAGGGATCGAGCCAGTCGGTCGATCCGATGGCGGGCGTCGTTTTCTCCGGCTCCTTCACGGGGGCCTAGCCGGCCTCCGAGAGTCGAGTTTTCAACAGCCGACGGGGAGACGTGCCTCTCCCTGCGTAGGGGAGGTGGATGATCGCCCCGATGTTCGACCGCTCGAGGGCGGCCATCTTGGTCGTGCTCGATGGTGATGCGAGTCCAGCTGCTACTAGCAGCCGGCTCTGGGTCTCTTCTGTTGCGGGTGCCGCCTGTTGGCGTCTGGGAGGTCGCGCCGTGTTCTCGGTGGGGGGGGGGAGGTTCTCGGCGTGCAGGCCGGGTTCCGCCACACGACGGCCAGCTTCTTGCTGTGCGGCCGCGTCGAGGAGCTGTTAGACGTGCTTCGTCATGCAGTGTTGCTCGTCACCCTCCAGGTGATCTAGTTTGTCTGCTGCCGCCTGGGCAGCATGCAGATTCTCCAAAGGCATGGCGTAGAGGGGGCGGTCGGCTCCGAGCATGTTGGCGATGGCCGCGCCTCGCTGGCGAACAGTGCCCAGCCGGCTTGGCCCGCCAGCAGTCGGTGTACCGCAGACGGCGCGATCGATCTTGCGTTGGTAGGCTTCGCTGAGGTGCCTCATGGCAGCCAGCTTCTGGGCGCTTTCAAGGAGCGAGACATGGAAAGCCTCCAACGTCGCTCCGTCTGTGTTCTCTGCAACAGGTGCGGATAAGTCTCGTACTGCCGCCTGCAGAGGGTCACAAGCAGCCCCATCAGAGGCTCCATCGTGGCTGATGACCAACACCTACGTGACGGTGCTGGTGCTGGCGTCGCTGACCGCAGGAAGGAGTGGGTCAACGATGATCACCACGTTGGCGGGGAAGGAATCGGGAGACGCCGCGTCGAAGTCAACGAGCATCGGGTCGGTAGAGCCAACAGACTCTATGTCGATGGCAGGCTTGTTGGCATTGTCGATCTTGCCAAGGAGTTCGACGAGGCAGCTTTCGGACCGGGCTGCTCTCACGTCGGGTGCAGGCTCGTCGGGGAGACGGATCCCGCCGACGAGGTCAGCCAGAGTGCTCGCGGCGCAAGCGGCTTCTGCGTCGCGCAGCGTGTCGACGCAGACGCCATCTGGTGTGCTGGGCTGGCTGCGTTCCCTAGGAAGGAAAAGGGTTCCCGTCCAGAACGTGTTTCTGGACAACGGTGCACCTTGCCCCAGGTGGTCGCCAAATATCGGCTCAGGCTCTGGAGCTGGTGTCAGGCTCGAGTATGCATGAACGGCCTCCAGCAAAACGAGGTACGTCCCTGAAAATATGGTAAACAAAGAGGGCGTAGGCAAGGTAATAATCTCATAGTAGTTTTTATCAAAAATCAATTTATACTTAAGCATCTTCTTCTTATCTTTAATAATAAAATCATGTGCTACCATACTCTTATAATCTACAAAATAGGGGGCAACAACTTTTCCTCTTTCTCATAATGCCTAATAGGTATCCTAAAGTGTGCAGCAAGGTGCGAAGCAAAGATGCCTCCGAAGATGGGACATGTTGTTCAGTTCAAATTTAATCCTTTAGAAACAATAGCGCCTAAATTGAAAGTGGTATCACAAAACAAAGCATGGCGCAAAATAACAATATCAGGGGCACTAAGATTTCCACTGTTCACGCGACCAATTAAGCATCTACTAGCAAATATTGCAAAGTAACGTAGAATGGGTAAATGTATGCTAGTAATTCTTAACTATTCTACAAAAAATCATATAAAATTTTCAGGACATTTGGAGAACTTCTATTTTCGGGGTATTTTTTATTGCAAGGATAATTCAGAAAAAAGACAGAAAATACTATTTTTACTTTATTTATTCTAAATAACAGAAAGTAAAAGGATGGTACAGAGAGTTGTGCTTTCTAACTTCATCCATCTCATGCTCATCAAAAGGAATCCACTAACAAGGTTGATCAAGTCTTGTTTACAAACTCTTTTCGAATCACATGAAACCGGAGAATTTTCGAATAACACTAGGTTACCTCAATGGGGATATGCACATCCCCAACGATAAGAATATCATATTTCTTCTTGACAGTAGGAAGAGGGAATTCAAAATCTCCAATAGTAATCGTCGAAGTTTTTCCAATAGAATTAATACTGTGGACTTGAGGTTGTTTTCTCGGAAAGTGTACCGTATGCTCATTACCATTAACATGACAAGTGACATTGCCTTTGTTGCGATCAATAACAGCCCCTGCGGTATTCAAAAATGGTCTACCAAGGATAATCGACATACTATCGTCCTCGGGAATATCAAGAATAACAAAGTCCATTAAAATAGTAACGTTTGCAACCACGATAGGCACATCCTCAAAAATACCGACAGGTATAGCAGTTGATTTATCATCCATTTGCAAAGATATTTCAGTAGGTGTCAACTTATTCAATTCAAGTCTATGATATAAAGAGAGAGGCATAACACTAACACCGGCTCCAAGATCACATAAAGCAGTTTTAACATAGTTTCTTTTAATGGAGCATGGTATAGTTGGTACTCCTGGATCTCCAAGTTTCTTTGGTATTCCACCCTTAAAAGTATAATTAGCAAGCATGGTGGAAATCTCAGTTTTCGGTATCTTTCTCTTATTTGTAACAATATTCATGTACTTAGCATAATGATTCATTTTAAGCATATCAGTCAAACGCATACGCACAAAGATAGGTCTAATCATTTCAGTAAAGCGCTCAAAATCCTCATCATCTTTTTCTTGGATGGTTTAGGAGGAAAAGGCATGGGTTTCTGAACCCATGGTTCTCTTTATTTATCGTCCTTCCTAGCAACAAAGTCTCTCTCTCTCTTATCATAACGTTGATTCTTTGATTGTGTGTTATCAAGATCAACAGCAGGTTCAATTTCTACATCATTGTTATTACTAGGTTGAGCATCAACATGAACATCATCATTGACATTATCACTAGGTTTGTGGTCATTACAAGGTTGCGTTTCAGCATCAGAAATAGAAATATCATTATAATTCTCAGGTGTGTCAACAATAGGTTCACTAGAAGCATGGAAAGTCCTATCATTTTTATTTTTCTTCTTCTTAGAAGAACTAGATGCATCAACATTGGTTCTCTGAGAATCTTGCTCAATTCTCTTAGGGTGGCCCTCAGGATACAAAGGTTCCTGAGTCATTTTACCCCCTCTAGTCACAACTCTAACAGCATTATCATTATTCTTGCTATCTAATTCATTGAGCAAATCATTTTGAGCTTTAAGTACTTTTTCTACTTGAGTGGTAACCATAGAAGCATCTTTACTTATAAGTTTAAGTACACCTTTAACTCTAGACATATAATCACTCGAGTGTTCAATTGTCAGGACCCCGATTCTAAGTCACACCGATCTAGCCTTTAACACCTCATATCACTTTGCGGCCTCACGCACGGTATTCCCACGGGTGTCGCCTTACCATGGGTCGGGACCGTTTGCGCCTTTTGGCTCACGTATATGATAGTGTCGCTAGCATCCATATGACAGAGAACCCGTGCCGACATGGCTAGTCATGAACCCAAAGTGGCACCAACCTATGGGGACAGGCATACATGAATCACATCAAGCATGTCGGTCAGCAGCGTGTGAATCCGGGCTGTAGCACTGGGCTAACAGGACTCTGGGAACCCGGGCTGTAGCAGGCTAGGCAGGACTCCGGATGTCACCGCGTGATATTTCCCCGAAGGGACAGACACATGAACGAAGTGAAACACATGCCGGCCAGTCAAGTTTCCTGAGCAGTAGTGCTGGGCTAGCAGGACTCTGGTGAACCGGGCTGTAGCGGACTACTATGGCTCATGGAAGCACTATACTACATTTCCTCATAAGAGAGGCCGCCAAGGATAAACAACTAGATTGTCGGATCCCACACATACCAAGCATTTCAATCATACACACAATATGCTCGATATGTGTAAATACAACATGGCATCACGACATAACTCTATGACTCAAGTATTTATTCATTAGGCTCCGAGGAGCGAGATATTACAAACATGGGTCTCATGACCCAAAATTCAGAGCATACAAGTCAAAGCACATGCGGAAGCTTAACTTGTCTGAGTACAAACAGCTAAAAATGAAGAAGACTGAGGAGCCTGACTATCTACAAGACCCTCCCAAGGGTACAAGATCGTAGCTGAGGTAACAAGCTAAACTTCGAAGTCCACATGGAACTACTAGCGAGACTGAAGTCTATCTGAAAACATAAAATAAGCAAATGTGAGTACAAATGTACCCAGCAAGACTTACATCAGAACTAACTACATATGCATCGGTATCAATAAAGGGGTGGTGGAGTTTAACTGCAGCAAGCCAGCTTTGACTCAGTGGCTAACCTGAACTACGACTGCAAGTAACTCTTTTGAGGTGGCGCACACGAGTCCACAAATTCACCATACCAATACACCACTATGAATCCGCTCCCGTCTCCCTGCGAGAACGCCATCCATAGCACTCACGCTTATCTTGCGAGTTTTAGAGTATCCACTTTCACTTGTCTATGAACTATGCAAGGGGTCCAAGTTTCCATATCCGAGGAATCCGGCTATTCGAATAGATAATGATAACCCTGCAAGGGTGTACTTCTTCACACTAGCTCTCGCCACTTACCACCATGTACACATTGTGTATCTCGGCAACCTTCACTCGGAAGCCTGGCAAGGGAGTCGGCCACGACCTGACTAACCAACAAGTCTTTAGTCCAGGTTTATCGCCTATTCGGGTTCCATCCGCAAGGAGATCCGGCCGGGGTGTCGCTCACGGCCCCAAACGATGTGTGCAGGGTTCCCAAGCCCACCATCCGAGTGCCACTTGGTACACCGTACCATTGTGCCTAGTCTGTCCCAAGCCCACCTGTACCGGGTGCCACTTGGTAGACTACTAACACTACCTACAAACACCAGAAACTAGTTGCAACTCCTAGACAGAGGTCGAGTTGATTAATACGTCGAGAGGGGTCGAATTACCGGAACCCAATGTGTGGTAGTAACTGTTCATGGATCACAAACACAAAACTCGGTTCCTAAGGACGGCTGAAATGAGACAACCCACCATGTACTCCTACATGGCCTCTCACCGCTACCTTTACCAAATCGTGTTCACACACTTAGCTCACACAGTAGGACATGTTCATCACCGTTCCAATTCATTCCCGATGAATCAGACCCGACTCAACTCTAAGCAATAGCAGGCATGACAAACAAGCATGAATGAGTAGGCACACCAGGGCTCAAACAACTCCTACTCATGCTAGTGGGTTTCATCTATTTACTGTGGCAATGACAGGTCATGCAGGGAAAGGGGTTCAGCTACCGCAGCAAGTAACAGTTGAAATGTTGTTGTCCTAATGCAGTAAAAGAGAGCAGGAGCGAGAGAGTGGGATTGTATCGGAATGACCAAGGGGGTTTTGCTTGCCTGACACTTCTGAAGAGGAACACACTTCATTGGTGTCATCGTTCTTGTCATCGGAACATCGTCTACTGAGAGGGGGCAATTACCGGCAAACAAGGAAGAATACAATCAATGCAACGCAACAATATGATGCATAATCATGACATGGCAATATGCTGTGATTTGGGCTAATGCAACAGAAAGTCATTTTAATTGAAGTGGAATTCAAAACTATATCAAATTCCAACTCCAAACTTATTATGAAATTTGCCCTAATCATGTTTCATCCTAAACAGTGAGGTTAACTTGCTCAAACATGCATGAAAATGGTACATATGGATTCCTTGAATTTTCTGATAATTTTTCATATATAAATTATTTCATTTGGAGTTATAGATAATTTTCTATGATTTTAGAAGTTTTGGGCATTTTCTGGAATTTCCTGAATAAACTTAAATCCAGAAAATAATTTATAGCGTCAGCATTACGTCATGCTGACCTTAGCAGGTAATAGGCGCCGCCCAGGTCAAACCTGACCTGTGCGGCCTGCTGGTCAATGACTAAGGGCTGGTTGGGGTCGCAGACAGGTGGGACCGGTCAAACGCCATGTCAGCAAAGTCAACTCTGACGCGTGGGTCCCGCCTGGTTTAACTAAATCTAATCAAAAAAATAACCTGTGGTTATTTAGCTGGTGGGGCCCTAATGTCAGTGACTGGTGGGGTTTAATTAGCGGCGTCATCAGGCTCTAATGACGGCCACATCGGCTCCATGTCGGCATTCGCCGGAGCCTGGCCGACGGTGACCCAAACAACGACGGGCGGCTCGGATTTGTGCCACGGGCGATGGTTTGGCGCGCGGTTTGCGGCTATGGATCGCTGGCACACGCGTGCATCCATTCCAGCAAGCAGCAGCAGCTGGGATGGCCGGAGCTACGGTGGCTAAAGCGGCGGCGGCGTCATGGCCAGCGGCAGGGGAAGCTCGGCCACGGCAGCAGCACTAGCTAGGGGACGAGCAGAGCAACCTGGTTAGGGGGAGGACATAGAGGAGCTCACGGCGATGCGGCAGGGTAGGTTAGCGGCCTCGTGGACGCTCTGGACAAGGCGAATTGCCGGAGTCGATCTTCGAGCACCGAAGGTGAAGACGACGACGCTCCGGTCGACTGGGGCCTCTTCTGGTCGCGTGCGTCGGGTGTGCTGCTCCACGGGGTTATGGCGGAGCTCGGGGACGCGGAGAGGGAGCGAGGGAGTGGCTCTGGCCGGCGGCGCAGTCGGGAACGAGAGAGAGAGAGAGAGATCCAGGGAAGGGGGTGAGAGCGCGCGCGAGAGAGAGGGAGAGGCAGGGAGGTGCGAGGCTTCGTCCACGTCTCCTGGGCGTCGCGAGAAGGCCACGGGGGCGTGAGGCAGGTAGGGAGGAGGTGGCGGCCTCAGCGTGCACCGTGCCCTCCTTCGCCTCTGCCTACTGGCAGAGGTTGAGGATGACTGGCAAGTCGCCAGGTGGGCTGGGCCTCCAACAGTACTGGGCCAACTGGGCGCTAGGTCAGCTACAGGTGAGGTTCTGCCCTTTTTTTGTGTTTTGGTTCCTGTTTTCTATTTCTGATATTTGTTTTAATTTGGTTTTTGAACCAAACTAATTTTTCTGCTTCTGACAATTTTTGCAGGGACTAAATGGATTATTCCAAAGCCCCTCATCAATTATCATAATTATTGGACATATAGTTAATATATCACCTATATAAATCCAATGCAAATAATTATTAGATTAACTCAAATGCCCAAAATAAATATTTCCGTGACTCCAAAAATATTGGTTTGAATTTTACCTGTTGCCAATATTTCTATAGCTTAACTGGAACATTTTCTTGGGTTTAATTGAAGCAATTTTTAATGTTGATCATTTTTTAAATGATTTCTGAGGCTTTCAGCTTTCCCCAATTCAACTTTCAGAAATTTAAACATGATGCAAGCAAGATGCAAACACTAGGCAGCACCAGAAGCTAGGGATGTGACAGCTCACCCCTACTAAACAAGAATCTCGTCCCGAGATTCAAGTCGTGAGTTAAGAAGACAGAGGGACACAAGCTAACACAATCTTCACGATCCAGATGTCTTTCTCAAGGATGTTGATTCATCGCATCACATTGACCTTGACGTCTTTGCTTTCGAGATCTTCATCCAACACGACGACGACAGAAGGACACCTTACATGAAACGATTTCCTCGAAGAACGAGCACTCAAGATCAACTCATGGAGTGAGACGTTGAAACATCTCTTGAGCTGAGAGACAAACACACCTCAGGGGAATGGCAAGGATCTGATGACAAAGGTTCAATAGGTAGGCAAAAATTCCACGCTTAGTTGGATGGTGAGGGGGTTTCAAAGTAGCGAGGAGTTATGTTGCCCACAATACCATAACGAGGCACCTTAGTGGAGGTGACTCGTAGAGCTATTCCCTTAAGTGGCAAAAAGAATTACTTTTGATATAGAGATCATTGAAACTCTCTATACCAGCCTAAGGAAATGCATAAACGATCGTTTGAAGGAGTTCGAAAGGATGGCATACCCAGACTAGAATGGATGATGTGGACTAACTTGTTGAAGACAACGCGAAGGATGATTTTTCTTATCATCGGAAAAGTATGGGACCCATGGTAGGAACACTTTTGAAGATGATCCTGGACAGCAACTGCTGAGAAGGGCAGCCCATGGAAATTGGCACAATGGCGGTGCAAACTGGGAACAAAATGCAACTGTTGGGAATGTTCAAACCATCATATCTGCCTAAGATTCAGATCCGATTGGTGGTAGGATACTTCAGACTCAGCATGTCTAAAAAGAAAGTTTGCAACACAAATCGACGAGATGACATTGCGAGATTCTCGGGAAATGAACTACGATGGCAAGCTCCAAAACATGAGTTGGTTCTGATACAAACCGGTGAACACGCTATCCAAGACAAGCATGACCACATGGTAATCTTACAACAAAACACTACCGAGTTCTAGTTGGGAACCATCATTGAGGATATTGGAATCTTGTACATGAACTAGTATTCGCACATCAACTCCTTTTTCTCGAACAAATTAATCAGTGGCTTGGTGTGCTAGGAACACATATGGAGTGGAGGTGGCCAACCTATCAAACCATAGAGCACTTCACACGTGCATGACTAACTTGGGATGATTCCAAAGGGAGCAAAAACAAGCTCCCTCGAGTTCATGGCGGCAACTTGCATCGATTGCACGTGAACTTAGAGGAAGTCACTACTTTCATCCAAACTTATACTTCATGAACGGGGCATGAAGAAACTGCTTATACAAGTTTCCAACACTAGATGAATGCTCAACATGAATCAAGGGGGAGACAAAATGCTGCTGATGGGCTTAACAGCAACTCATCGGAATTTCCATATCATTGGACTTCCACCATCATGTGAACATGGTGATAGCATTGGTCAGACCAAAAGATGTAATAGTGTATGCTCGAGGGATCAACCACGAGTAAGACAACATTACAAACATCGTTGGTTTTGATTTGACTTGACGATAGCCCATACTCAAGTCAAAGTTTTCACAAGGCAATAGATCCAACAACTGATCACGAGGACCAATAAATGGAGATATCATCTTTCTTCAACACACACACAGAAGATATCCCTTAGAGATGAACTAAGTTGAGCAAAGCTTCTACCTTCCAACTCTCCAAGTTGTTGTCTAGCTCAACCAACTAGCTCAGGGATATCCAACACAGATTCTTGGAGAAGGGGTGATTTATAAGAACCAACTTGATCACGAACTCAACATAGCGATCAAGTGACAACCTGGTGATACCTCCGAGAAGATATACGGAAAATCACGAACCACCGATATGTTATTAAGCTCGAGAACAATCTTGCTTTTCAGGGCAAGACGATATGATCAAGGAGCGAGGGATTGTCACAATCCTAACTCATTGGTCGATGAGTGCACCCAGAATATGGACTAGGTAGCACGATCAATCTTAGGATGATGATTCAAAAACTAGCACGCTAAGAATGAGAGTATTGTCGATTAACTACCAAACAACATGGTTGCTAGGAGTATTGATTTCACACATCACGGTACACTTGTTGGTATTCCGGTTGCAACAACACGGAACCAAGGAGCAAATTATGATGGCGAGAAGTATCATTGCATCAAGAATTTATAAGAGATGGTGCAATTCCTATGATATTCTTGACAAAAAGATGGTAAT
This sequence comes from Triticum dicoccoides, assembly GCF_002162155.2. Lineage (NCBI taxonomy): Eukaryota > Viridiplantae > Streptophyta > Magnoliopsida > Poales > Poaceae > Triticum > Triticum dicoccoides. The sequence continues at coordinate 183,190,049 of NC_041388.1, read as the reverse complement.
ACTCCAAGGTAGAACAGAATCAAAAGCTAGATTGGCATTTGATTTGCGGATTACAACTGCTTTGACCCAATCCTGGATATGGATGAGGTACTGGAGTTTGTTTCTCCTAGTCATTCCGGAATAGAATGGCTTGACGAACCACAAGAGTAATAGGCATTGATAACACGAGTGTACGACTACTCCTGACTATCAATTGATAGATGAAGATCGGAATATAACTGAAGGGGGACAACTCAAAGGAACATATAACTTTCTGAGTTGTGGATGCATAGATTAGTATGTCGAACGAGTTCAACATATTTCTTCTGAATAACCCATGCAGAAAGGTAGAACTGGCAGAATCACAATTATGAATGGAGTACTCCTCAAGAGCACCCTGGTTGTAATCTTTTGGTTCAAAGGAACTTATTCCATAAGCAGTTCATGGTATTTGGAAGAAGAAATACCACAGACCTCAAGGACTATTGCAAAGGTTACTAATATCCTAAAGGAACTAGCAACACTATCAACATGAAGCAAGTAGGGTGAATCTTGGGCTTAAGAACCCAGAAGTAGAATATATACTACTAAATGGCATCATGGGATGCTTTCGAGAATGGTGGCCAGAATCATCACACCGGGAATACAAAGCATTGCTAGATTAGTAGGTGACTCTCTAAGACACCTAGGGTCATAATAATAGCTCGAACATATATGTCAAGGCAGCAGAGTACCTCAACTCACTGGCTAGTGTGCTTATTCTAGCCAAAAGGACATCGGAAACGGAGGAAGGATTTGCAAATGCATCAGATTATTTAGAACCTGGAATGACTCGGGCAGCATAACGGCTATAAATGCTCGCAAAGATTTGAGGCATCCTGCAAAATGGTGGCATAACCACTTAACATCACAATATCAAGTTTCCAAGTCCAACTAACAACACACTGGAGTAGTAGAAACTGGACTAAGGCTTAAATCCAACAATCCTAGGCAACTACGGTTTAGTAACACGTCATCCTGAGAGATTGAAAAGAAGCCTAGTTCTTAACCCCGTAGAAAAGATAAGATGACTCAGATTAGAAGGTCATGAGGATAAGGAGTAAAAAGAGCCTTACGTTCCCTTCCACAATCAATTCCCTTACATAACTAAAGCATTTCTAGACTCAATTTCGACCGGTTTGGCTTGTTAATCCTACAGGCAGTCAGGCTCTGATACCAAAGCTGTCAGGACCCCGATTCTACGTCACACCGATCTAGCCTTTAACACCTCATATCACTTTGCGGCCTCACGCACGGTATTCCACGGGTGTCACCTTACCATGGCCCGGGACCGTTTGCGCCTTTTGGCTCACGTATATGATTTTGTCGCTAGCATCCATATGACAGAGAACTCGGCCCGACATGGCTAGTCGTGAACCCAAAGAGGCACCAACCTATGGGGACAGGCATACATGAATCACATCGAGCATGCCGGCCAGCAGCGTGTGAATCCGGGCTGTAGCACTAGGCTAACAGGACTCCGGGAACCCGGGCTGTAGCAGGCTAGGCAGGACTCCAGATATCACCGCGTGACATTTCCCCAAAGGAACAGACACAGTAACGAAGTGAAACACATGCCGGCCAGTCAAGTGTCCTGAGCAGTAGTGCTGGGCTAGCAGGACTCCGGTGAACCGGGCTGTAGCGGACTACTATGGCTCATGGAAGCACTAGACTACATTTCCCCATAAGAGAGGCTGCCAAGGATAAACAACTAGATTGTCGGATCCCACACATACCAAGCATTTCAATCATACACACAATATGCTCGATATGTGTAAATACAACATGGCATCACAACATAACTCTACGACTCAAGTATTTATTCATTAGGCTCCGAGGAGCGAGATATTACAAACATGGGTCTCATGACCCAACATTCAGAGCATACAAGTCAAAGCACATGCAGAAGCTTAACTTGTCTGAGTACAGATAGCTAAAAATGAAGAAGGCTGAGGAGCCTGACTATCTACAAGACCCTCCCAAGGGTACAAGATCGTAGCTGAGGTAACAAGCTAAACATCAAAGTCCACGTGGAACTACTAGCGAGACTGAAGTCTCTCTGCAAAACATAAAATAAGCAAATGTGAGTACAAATGTACCCAGCAAGACTTAGATCAGAACTAACTACATATGCATCGGTATCAATAAAGGGGGTGGTGGAGTTTAACTGCAGCAAGCCAGCTTTGACTCAGTGGCTAACCTGAACTACGACTGCAAGTAACTCTTTTGAGGTGGTGCACACGAGTCCACAAATTCACCATACCAATACACCACTATGAATCCACTCCCGTCTCCCTGCGAGAACGCCATCCATAGCACTCACGCTTATCTTGCAAGTTTTAGAGTATCCACTTTCACTTGTCTATGAACTATGCAAGGGGTCCAAGTTTCCATATCCGAGGAATCCGGCTATTCGAATAGATAATGATAACCCTGCAGGGGTGTACTTCTTCACACTAGCTTTCGCCACTTACCACCATGTACACATCGTGTATCTCGGCAACCTTCAAGCGGAAGCCTGGCGAGGGAGTCAGCCATGACCTGACTAACCAACAAGTCTCTAGTCCAGGTTTATCGCCTATTCGGGTTCCATCCGCAAGGAGATCCGACCGGGTGTCGCTCACGGCCCCAAACGATGTGTGCAGGGTTCCCAAGCCCAACATCCGGGTGCCACTTGGTACACCGTGCCACTGTTCCTACTATGTCCCAATCCCACCTGTACCGGGTGCCACTTGGTAGACTACTAACACTACCTAGAAACACCAGAAACTAGTTGCAACTCCTGGACAGAGGTCGAGTTGATTAATAAGTCGAGAGGGGTCGAGTTACCGGAACCCAATGTGTGGTAGTAACTATTCATGGATCACAAACACAGAACTCGGTTCCTAAGGACGGTGCAATGAGACAACCCACCATGTACTCCTACATGGCCTCTCACCGCTACCTTTACCAAATCGTGTCGCTCACACACAGTAGGACATGTTCATCACCATTCCAATTCATTCTCGATGAATCAGACCTGACTCAACTCTAAGCAATAGCAGGCATGACAAACAAGCATGAATGAGTAGGCACACCAGGGCTTAAACAACTCCTACTCATGCTAGTGGGTTTCATCTATTTACTGTGGCAATGACAGGTCATGCAGCGAAAGGGGTTCAGCTACCGCAGCAGGTAACAGTTGAAATGTTGTTGTCCTAATGTAGTAAAAGAGAGCAGGAGCGAGAGAGTGGGATTGTATCGGAATGACCAAGGGGGTTTTGCTTGCCTGACACTTCTGAAGAGTAACACACTTCATTGGTGTCATCGTTCTTGTCGTCGGAACATCGTCTACTGAGAGGGGGCAATTACCGACAAACAAGGAAGAATACAATCAATGCAATGCAACAATATTATGCATGATCATGACATGGCAATATGCTATGATTTGGGCTAATGCAACCGAAAGTCATTTTAATTGAAGTGGAATTGAAAACTATATCAAATTCCAACTCCAAACTTATTATGAAATTTACCCTAATCATGTTTCATCCTAAACAGTGAGGTTAACTTGCTCAAACATGCATGAAAATGGTACAGATGGATTCGTTGAATTTTTATGATAATTTTTCATATATAAATTATTTCATTTGGAGTTATAGACAATTTTCTATGATTTTTAGAAGTTTTGGGCATTTTCTGGAATTTCCGGAATGAACTTAATCCAGAAAATAATTTATAGCGTCAGCATTACGTCATACTGACCTTAGCAGGTCAACAGGCGCCGCCCAGGTCAAACCTGACCTGTGGGGCCTGCTTGTAAGTGACTAAGGGCTGGTTGGGGTCGCAGACAGGTGGGACCAGTCAACCGCCACGTCAGCAAAGTCAACTCTGACGCGTGGGTCCTGCCTGGTTTATCTAAATCTAATCAAAAACATAACCCATGGTTATTTAGCTGGTGGGGCCCTAATGTCAGCGACTAGTGGGGTTTAATTAGCGGCGTCATCAAGCTCTAATGACGGCCACATCGGCGCCACGTCGGAGCCTGGCCGACGGTGACCCAAACGATGGCGGCGCGGCTCGGATTTGTGCCACGGGCGATGGTTTGGCGCGCGGTTTGCGGCTACGGATTACTGGCACACGCGCGCATCCATTCCAGCAAGCAGCAGCAGCTGGGATGGCCGGAGCTCACCGGAACAGAGCTCGCGGCGGTGGCCGGAGTTCGGGTTTGAGCGGGCGCAGGGCTGCGGTGCGCTAGGAGGCCAGCTGAGGGGCTGGGAGGCCCCCGAGGAGTGCCCTGTGTATGGTGACACGCTCGGGAGCGAGCTGCGGTGGCTAAAGTGGCAGCGGCGACATGGCTAGTGGTAGGGGAAGCTTGGCCACGGCAGCAACGCTAGCTAGGGGACGAGCAGAGCAACGTGGTTAGGGGGAGGAGAAAGAGGAGCTCACGGCGATGCGGCATGGTAGGTTAGCGGCCTCGGGGACGCCCTGGACGAGGCGAATTGACGGACTCGATCTCCGGGCACCGGAGGTGAAGACGACGACGCTCCGGTCGACTAGGGCCTCTTCTGGTTGCGTGCGTCGGGTGTGCTGCTCCACGGGGTCGTGGCGGAGCTCGGGGACGCAGAGAGGGAGCACAGGAGTGGTTGTGGCCATGGTTGAGCTCGTCGGTGGCGGCGGCGTGGTCGGGCACAAGAGAGAGAGATCCAGGGAAGGGGGTGAGAGCGCGGGCGAGAGAGAGGGAGAGGCAGGGAGGTGCGGTACTTCGTCCACGTCTCCTGGGTGTCGCGAGAAGGCCACAGGGGCGTGAGGCAGGTAGGGAGGAGGTGGCGGCCTCAGCGCGCGCCGTGCCCGCCTTCGCCTCTGCCTACTGGTAGAGGTTGAGGACGACTAGCAAGTCACCAGGTGGGCTAGGCCTCCAACAGTACTGGGCCAATTGGGTGCTAGGTCAGCTACAGGTGAGGTTCTGCCCTTTTTTGTGTTTTGGTTCCTATTTTCTATTTCTGATATTTGTTTTAATTTGGTTTTTGAACCAAACTAATTTTTCTGCTTCTGACAATTTTTGCAGGGACTAAATGGATTATTCCAAAACCCCTCAACAATTATCGGAATTATTGGACATATAGTTAATATATCACCTATATAAATCCAATGCAAATAATTATTGGATTAACTGAAATGCCCAAATTAAATATTTCTGTGACTCCAAAAATATTGGTTTGAATTTTACCTCTTGCCAATATTTCTATAGCTTAACAGGAACATTTTCTTGGGTTTATTTGAAGCAATTTTTAATGTTGATCATTTTTTTGAAATGATTTCTGAGGCTTTCAGCTTTCCCCAATTCAACTTTCAGAAATTTAAACATGATGCAAGCAAGATGCAAACACTAGGCAGCACCAGAAGCTAGGGATGTGACATCAATCATATAAGCATTATGTTTCAATTGTCTACCAACATAAGAATTGAAGTTTTCTTGTTTAACAACAAAATTATCAAACTCATCCAAGCATTGGCTAGCAGACTTATTACGAGGAATATCACCTTCATCAAATCTATAGAGAGAATTTACCTTTACTACCTGTGTCATGTTATCAAGACCATGTATTTCTTCAATAGGTGGTAAATTGTTAACATCTTCAGCTTTAATACGCTTTTCTTTCATAGATTTCTTTGCCTCTTGCATATCTTCAGGACTGAAAAATAGAATGCCACTTTTCTTCAGAGTTGGCTTAGGAGTTGGTTCAGGAAGTTTCCAATCATTTTGATTACTTAACATATTATTCAATAGCAATTCATCTTGATCAACAGTTCTTTCCCTAAAACACAACTAGCACAACTATCTAGGTGGTCTCTGGAAGCATCGGTTAGTCCATTATAAAAGATATCAAGTATTTCATTTTTCTTGAGAGGATGATCAGGCAAAGCATTAAGTAATCGGAGAAGCCTCCCCCAAGCTTGTGGGAGACTCTATTCTTCAATTTGCACAAAGTTATATATTTCCCTTAAGGCAGCTTGTTTCTTACGAGCGAGGAAATATTTGCAGAGAAATAATAAATCATATCCTGGGGACTATGCACACAACCAGGATCAAGAGAATTAAACCATGTTTTAGGATCACCCTTTAATGAGAACGGAAATAACTTAAGGATATAGTAATAATGATTTTTCCTCGTTAGGGAATAGGGTGGCTATATCATTCAGTTTAATGAGATGTGCCACAATAGTTTTAGATTCATAGCCATAAAAAGAATCGGATTCAACCAAAGTAATTAACTCAGGATCGACAGAGAACTCATAATCCTTATCAGAGATACAGATAGGTGAAGTAGCAAAAGCAGGGTCATGTTTCATTCTAGCATTCAAGGATTTTTCTTTCAGCTTAGCTAGCAATTTCTTAAGATCATATCTATCATAGAAAGCTAAAAAATCTCTAGCAGTTTCTTCATCCATAACATAACCCTCAAGCACAACAGACAATTCATATCTAGGGGGAGAATTTTCATCATCACTTTTATCAATATTATCAGTTTCAATAATTTAATTCTCTCTAACCCTAGCAAGTTGTTCATCAAGAAATTCACCTAGTGGCACAATATTATCAATCATAGAAGTAGTTTCATCATAAGCATCATGCATAGCAGAAGCGACATGTCAGAATGAATAGAAGGAATAGGTGTCGCAAGTTTACTCATAATAGAAGGTGGATCAAGTGCAGAGCTAGATGGCAATTCCTTACCTCCCCTCATAGTTGAGGGATAAATCTTGGTTCTTTCATCTTTCAAGTTCCTCATAGTGATCAACAGATATAAATCCCAAGAGACTCAAAGAATAGAGTTGTGCTCCCCGGCAAAGGCACCAGAAAATAGTCTTGATAACCCACACGTATAGGGGATCACAACAGTTTTCGAGGGTACAGTATTCAACCCAAATTTATTGATTCGACACAAGGGGATCCAAAGAATATTCTCAAGTATTAACAGTTGAGTTGTCAATTCAACCGCACTTGAAAGACTTAATATCTGCAGCAAAGTATTTAGTAGCGAAGTAATATGGAAGTAACAGTAACGGTGGCAAAAGTAATAGTATTGGTTTTGAAGTCATTGTAAGAGTGGCAATGGAAAAGTAACTAAGCAAAGATGAATATGTGAAAATCTCGTAGGCAATGGATCAATGATGGATAATTATGTCGGATGTGATTCCTCATGCAATAGTTATAAGATAGGGTGACACAGAACTAGCTCCAGTTCATCAATGTAATGTAGGCATGTATTCCGAATATAGTCATACGTGCTTATGGAAAAGAACTTGCATGACATCTTTTGTCCTACCCTCCCGTGGCAGCGGGATCCTATTGGAAACTAAGGGATATTAAGGACTCATTTTAATAGAGTACCGGAAAAAAGCATTAACACTTAGTGAATACATGAACTCCTCAAACTATAGTCATCACCGGGAGTGGTCCTGATTATTGTCACTTCGGGGTTACCGGATCATAACACATAGTAGGTGACTATTGACTTGCAAAATAGGATCAACAACTCACATATATTCATGAAAACATAATAGGTTCAGATATGAAATCATGGCACTCGGGCCCTAGTGACTAGCATTAAGCATAGCAAAGTCATAGCAACATCAATCACAGAACATAATGTATACTAGGGATCAAACCCTAACAAAGCTAACTCGATTACATGATAAATCTCATCCAACCCATCACCGTCCAGCAAGCCTATGATGGAATTACTCATGCACGGTAGTGAGCATCATGAAATTGGTGATGGAGGAAGGTTGATGATGACGATGGAGACGGATTCCCCTCTCAAGAGCCCCGAATGGACTCCAGATCAGCCCTCCCGAGAGAGATTAGGGCTTGGCGGCGGCTCCGTATCATAAAACATGATGAATCTTTCTCTCTGATTTTTTTCTCCCCGAACATGAATATATAGAGTCAGAGTTGTGGTTGGTTTTGCCTTAGGGGGCCCACGAGGCAAGGGTGCGTGCCCCCCACCCTCGTGGACAGGTGTGGGCCCCCTGGAGTTGATTCTTTCGCCAGTATTTTTTATATATTCCAAGAATATTCTCTGTGAAGTTTCAGGTCATTTCAAGAACTTTTATTTCTGCACAAAAATAACACCATGGCAATTCTGCTGAAAACAACGTCAGTCTGGGTTAGTTCCGTTCAAATCATGCAAGTTAGAGTCCAAAACAAGGTCAAAAGTGTTTGGAAAAGTAGATACGATGGAGACGTATCATTCCCCTTTCTGCGTGTGTGTGTCTTGAGGTTCTAAACCCTTTGCATGGGTGGCGTGGGGGTTTCTATAGGCCTACCCCCCTGGGGTACAATGGTAATCTGGCCGGGAGTAGGACCCAGCCTTCAGTCTCTCCAAACACCGGCTGCTCGAGCACGCCGCTTGGTGGGTCCCGCCGGCTTTCGTGTACTCAGCCGACAGGCCGCACCCGCCGCTTGCGGGTCTGGTTGATCACTTTGCACTTTAGCCTTGCTACTGATGATGGATGCTTTGTCGGGGGAAGCATGGCTACTGTAACACCGCCTGGTGGGCATTCACTTTAGCCACTCCCTGTTGCCTCTAGTTAATGGCGCACAGACTTTGAGGGGGGAGGGAGCCGCCTGGTGGGAGGCGGCCCGCCACCATCGCCGCCTTCTGGAGATCTGCCGCCTTCTGGGGCTCGCTGATGACCCACAAGTAAATGGGATCTATCGTAGTCCTTTCGATAAGTAAGAGTGTCGAACCCAACGAGGAGCAGAAGGAAATGATAAGAAGTTTTCAGTAAGGTATTCTCTGCAAGCACTGAAATTATCAGTAACAAATAGTTTTGTGGTAAGCTAATTTGTAATGGGTAACAAGTAACAAAAGTAAACAAGGTGCAGCAAGGTGACCCAATCCTTTTTGTAGCAAAGGACAAGCCTGGACAAACTCTTATATAAAGGAAAGCGCTCCTGAGGATACATGGGAATTATCGTCAAGCTAGTTTTCATCACGCTCATATGATTCACGTTCGTTACTTTGATAATTTGATATGTGGGTGGTCCGGTGCTTGGGTACTTCCCTTCCTTGGAAAAGCATCCCACTTATGATTAACCCCTCTTGCAAGCATCCGCAACTACAAAAGAAGTATTAAGGTAAACCTAACCATAGCATGAAACATATGGATCCAAATCAGCCCCTTACGAAGCAACGCATAAACTAGGGTTTAAGCTTCTGTCACTCTAGCAACCCATCATCTACTTATTACTTCCCAATGCCTTCCCCTAGGCCCAAATAATAGTGAAGTGTCATGTAGTCGATGTTCACATGACACCACTAGAGGAGAGACAACATACATCTCATCAAAATATCGAACGAATGCCAAATTCACATTACTTATAGCAAGACGTCTCCCATGTCCTCGGGAACAAACGTACATTCTCAAAAATCATATTCATGTTGGAATATTGTAAATTTTGTGTTGGAAGATACAAAATTTGTGTTGGAAGAGTTTGGGACAAACCAGTGTCCAATAAAAATGCCGCGGCTACTCCTTCTCACAAGTTCAAAGCTCTCTGTCATGCTCTTAAGGCTTGGAGTAAGCACATTTCTAGGATTTCTATTGCGATTGCTAATTGTAATGAGGTCCTCGCTAAACTTGACGAACTGGAAAACAAACGTAGTCTCACAATTCCAGAAACAAACTTTAGGAAAATCCTTAAAGCTCATCTTATCAGATTTCTCAAATACCAGAAGCTCCACTGGAAAAAGCGGTGCACCATACGTTGGATCAAGTTTGGAGATGAAAACACTAAGTTTTTTCAAGCGATAGCGATAGAAAGATATCGTAAGAACAACATCGCCTCATTTCGTACTGATGATGATCGTGTGATAGACGATCACCCTAGTAAGGAAGCGCTCTTGCACTCCACATACAAATCAAGACTTGGAACCATAACTCAATGTGATATGAAATTTGACTTGCCTGCAATAATCCAATGAGCCAATAACCCGGACCTTCTAACCGAGCCGTTCACTCCAGAAGAAATTGATGGAGTTGTCAAGGAAATGCCACCTGATCGTGCACCAGGGCCTGATGGGTTTAGTGGTGCTTTTCACAAGGCCTGCTGGCCGATCATCAAACACAACTTCTACTCGCTCTGCTCACAATTCTACGATGGAAACCTTGACATCACCAGCATCAATGATGGCCACATCACTCTGATCCCCAAGGTAAACGTGCCCATGTCTATTAACGATTACAGACCGATCACTTTTCTTAACCGCTTTTCTGAAATTACTGAGGAAACTACTAGCCAATCGACTTCAACGCATAATTCTTCAGCTAGTACACCGAAACCATTATGGCTTCCTCAAGGGGAGAACCATCCAAGATTGCCTTGCATGGGCTTACCAGTACATTTATCAATGCCATGCATCTGGCCGAGAGATCATCCTTCTGAAACTTGATTTTGCCAAAGCATTTGATACAGTAGCACATGCACCCATGATTAACATAATGCGACATATGGGCTTTAATGAGCGCTGGATATCCTGGATTAATTGTCTATTCTCCTCTGGCCGATCATTGGTCCTTCTGAATGGTGTACCCGGCCGACAATTCCCATGCAGATGTGGGGTTAGACGGGGAGACCCACTTCCGTCGTTAATCTTTGTCCTCGCAGCAGAGTTACTTCAGGAAGCTATTAACAACGCTTTCCATCAAGGCAGGATTGATCTACAATTTCCATGCATTCGGCAAAGTGAATATCCTGTCCTTCAATATGCAGATGATACGCTTATTGTCCTCCCTGAATGTACTCGTCAAGCCACTCTTGTTAAGTAGATTTTGACAGATTATGCCTCCTTGATTAGCCTCAAAATCAACTTCCACAAATCTACGTTGATCCCGATTAATTTGGATGTAGCTGCTACGGCTAATCTTGCTAGTATCTTTGGATATGCAGTTGGGTCGATGCCATTTACATATCTAGGCCTCCCACTGGGCACCACACGACCTATGATCCAAGAGTTTATGCCTTTGGTCTGCAGGTTAGAGAGACAAATGACACCTACTATTGCAATGATGTCATCCGGTGGCAATCTATCTTGGTTGAATGCCTCGGTAACTATGACGCCCCTGATTTGACCGTACACTAATCATACACGCAAACGTGTACGATCAAGATCAGGGACTCACAGGAAGATATCACAACACAACTCTACAAATAAAATAAGTCATACAAGCATCACATTACAAGCCAGGCGCCTCGAAGGCTCGAATACAAGAGCTTGATCATAGACGAGTCAGCGGAAGCAACAATATCTGAGTATAGACATAAGTTAAACAAGTTTGCCTTAAGAAGGCCAGCACAAACTGGGATACAGATCGAAAGAGGCGCAGACCTCCTGCCTGGGATCCTCCTAAACTACTCATGGTCGCCGTCAGCGGGCTGCGCGTAGTAGTAGGCACCTCCGCAGTAGTAGTAATCATCATCAACGGTGGCGTCTGTCTCCTGGACTCCAATGTCTGGTTGCAGCAATCGGATATAGGAAAGGGGAAAAGGGGGAGAAAAGCAACCGTGAGTACTCATCCAAAGTACTCGCAAGCAAGGAGCTACACTACATATGTATGCATTGGTATCAAATGGAATAAGGGTATCATATGTGGACTGAACTGCAGAATGCCGGAATAAGAGGGGGATAGCTAGTCCTTTCGAAGACTACGCTTCTGGTAACCTCCATCTTGTAGCAGGAGAAGAGAGTAGATGGTAAGTTCACCAAGTAGCATCGCATAGCATAATCCTAACCGACGATCCTCTCCTCGTCGCCCTGTCAGAGAGTGACCACCGGATTGTATCTGGCACTTGGAAGGGTGTGTTTTATTAAGTATCCGGTTCTAGTTGTCATAAGGTCAAGGTACAACTCCAAGTCGTCCTGTTACCGAAGATCACGACTATTCGAATAGATTAACTTCCCTGCAGGGGTGCACCACATAACCCAACACGCTCGATCCCATTTGGTCGGACACACTTTCCTGGGTCATGCCCGGCCTCGGAAGATCAACACGTCGCAGCCCTACCTAGGCACAACAGAGAGGTCAGCACACCGGTCTAAATCCTATGGCGCAGGGGTCTGGGCCCATCGCCCATTGCACACCTGCATGTTGCGAGGGCGGCCGGAAGCAGAACTAGCCCCCTTAATACAAGAGCAGGCTTACGTTCCAATCCGGCGCGCGCCACTCAGTCGCTGACGTCACGAAGGCTTCGGCTGATACCACGACAACGAGTGCCCATAACTATCCCCGCGTAGATGGTTAGTGTGTATAGGCCAGTGGCCAGACTCAGATCAAATACCAAGATCTTGTTAAACGTGTTATCTTGAAATAACCACGAATGCCGACCAGGGCCAGGCCCACCTCTCTCCTACGTGGTCTCAACCTGCCCTGTCGCTTCGCCACAAAGATCCACTCGCGGGTAGTCCTATGAGCCGACCCGTCTTTTAGTCATCACATGTATCGTGTATAAGGTATATAGTATATACCCGTGATCACCTCCCGAGTGATCACGGCCCGATAGTATAGCATGGCAGACGGACAAGAATGAAGGGCCACTGATGATAAACTAGCATCCTATACTAAGCATTAGGATTGCAGGTAAAGGTAACAACAGTAGTAGCAAGGACAGGCTATGCATCAGGATAGGACTAACGGAAAGCAGTAACATGCTACACTACTCTAATGCAAGTAGTATAGAGAGTAGAGTAGGCGATATCTGGTGATCAAGGGGGGCTTGCCTGGTTGCTCTAGCAAGAGAGAGGGGACATCAACACCGTAGTCGTACTGGGTAGCAGCGGCATCGGTCTCCGTGTCTAGCGAGAGAAGAGGGGAAGAAACAATAAATATAATGCACACAAATGCATGATGATGCATGACATGACAAAGTGTGATGCTAGGTGTGCCCAAACGCGGTACGAGGTGGTACCGGTGAAGGGGGAAAACATCCGGGAAAGTATTCCCGGTGTTTCGCATTTTTGGACAGATGAACTGGAGGGGGAAAGTTGCGTGTTTGCTATGCTAGGGATGCGTGGCGGACGAACGGGCTGCGTATCCAGATCCGTCTCGTCATTCTAAGCAACTTTCATGTTGAAAATAATTTAATCTGAGTTACGAATTAAAAGATATGATTTTCTAAAGTTTTTATTTATTTCTGTAATTTAAATAATTATTTAATTTAATTCGAAAATGGATTAATGACATCAGCATGATGTCATGCTGACGTCGGCGGTCAACAGAGTTGACTGGTCAACCCGACCAGTGGGCCCCCCTAGTCAGAGACACATTTTAATTAGTCATATTATTTAACCTAATTTGTATTAATTAAGGGGGTGGGCCCCACTGTCATACTAATTAATTAGCTAATTAACTAACCAGGTTAATTAGATAACTAATGTTTAATTAGTTTAATTAATCAAAATTAATTAAGTTAATTATTTCTGTAATTAATTAATTAATTATATTTATTATTATTTTTAATATTTTTAACTCTTTTTTCTTTTGTAAACGTCCTGGGGGGTGTGCCCCACTTGTCATAGGGCCAAGGGCCTTAACGGGCGTGGGCGAGCGGGGCTGCGGGCGCCTGGGCATGCGCCCGTGGCCGCTCAGTGGAGCGTCGGCCACGGCGACGGTTCAGAGTGGGAGGGAAGAGGCTGGGGGTGAGGGGCGCGGTTGACAGCGGTGGCCGGCGAGCAGTGTCAGCGGGGTGAGGCCATGGTGTGCAGCACCAGCAGTGCGGCTCGGGGGGAAGGGGAGCAGGGCACGCGCGGGCGGTGCAGCGCGAGCGAGCAGGGCACGCGC
>NC_041388.1:183157684-183175559 GCF_002162155.2 Triticum dicoccoides | reverse complement strand
GACGGAGTTCGGGGAGGTCCGACGAGGGAGATCCGGCGAGGACGATGAGGCGACGGCGATGTAGCTCCGGGCGGGGTCCCGCGTCAGCGTGGTCGTGGATGGCGGCGGGGCGACAGGAGGGGGCCGGCTCCGCGAGGGGGGTGACGGCGACATCGAGGCGGCGATGGGGCGATGGGATCGGGGGGTTGCCCCAATCCAGATCGGGGAAGGGCGAGAGGGAGGAGTGGGACGAGGGGGAGGGAGTGGTTGACGGGGTGGTTAAGGTTTCCCCCCTCGTGGGGATAAGGCAGGAGGTGGGTCGGCCGGCTGGGCCAGGTGGGCCGGCCTGGCCGGTGAGCTGGGCCGTCTGGCCCAGTTGGCCAAGGGACCTTTTATTCTTTTTTTGTTTTGTTTTGTTTTGTTTTCTGTTTTTGTAGTTTATCTTATTTTTTTATTTTTTCTTTTCTGTTTTAAATCATTTTAAATTATCTAGACATTTTATAAAAATGTGTTTGCTTTATTATAATTACCCTTGTAACATTCGGCACCCACCGAACATTTTTGTTTCAACTTTTGAAAACTTTTATTGCTGACATTAATTTGAGTTGGAATTTACTCGGTTTGACTCGATTTCGAACTAACGGTAGATTAGCAACAGTAATCATGGTGACGTGGCACCATTAGCATGGAATTACTGTAGCTTGATTACCCGGGCGTTACAAAACTCCTCCACTACAAGAAATCTCGTCCCGAGATTTAGGAGGTAGAAGGAAACAGTGCGGGGCATTCATCACGTAGGCGGTCCTCGCGTTCCCAAGTGGCTTCATCTTCAGAGTGATGCGACCACTGGACTTTGAGGAACTTGATCGCCTTTTGACGTGTGCGGCGTTCAGCTTGGTCGAGAATGCGGACCGGATGCTCTTTATAGGAGAGGTCCTGTTGTAATTCGAGCACTTCATGATCCACTGCTCGGATTGGATCCTTGAAGCAACGGCGGAGTTGTGACATGTGGAACACATCGTGAACCTGGGAAAGGTTCGGCGGAAGTTCTAGTTGATATGCCACTTTTCCATGCCTTTCGAGAATAGTGAAGGGACCGATATAGCGAGGAGCTAGCTTGCCCTTGATCCTGAAGCGCTGAGCACCCTTCATTGGTGTAACTCGAAGATAAGCCTTTTCGCCAGGTTGATAGACCATGTCTTGGTGATGACGGTCATACTGACTTTCTGACGTGACTGAGCAGTCTTGAGATTCTCGCAAATAATGTGAACTTGTTCTTCGGCCTGTTGGATAATATCCGGACCGGAGAGTGGACGTTCCCCAGTTTCTGACCAGTTCAGAGTGGTCCAGCACTTTCGTCCATATAGCACTTCGAAGGGGGACATCTTTAGACTAGCTTGATAGCTATTATTATCAGAGAATTCGGCATATGGAAGAGATTCCTCCCATTTCTTGCCGAAGGAAATTACACAAGCTCGAAGCATGTCTTCGAGAACTTGGTTGACACGTTCAACCTGTCCTTGCGACTGAGGGTGAAACGTCGTACTGAACGACAGATGAGTTCCCATAGCTTCTTGGAAACTTGCCCAAAATCTTGAAGTGAATAAGCTGCCACGGTCTGAACTAATAACTAGTGGAATACCGTGAAGTGAAACAATTCTGGACATGTAGAGAGTAGCAAGCTGACTAGCAGTGATTGTCTCTTTGACCGCCAGAAAATGTGCAACTTTAGAAAGCCGGTCAATGACGACAAGAATAGCATCATTACCTTTCTGCGATTTGGGAAATCCAGTGACAAAGTCCATTTCAACATGGTCCCATTTCCATTCAGGAATAGAGATAGGTTGCAGAGTTCCAGTAGGCCTTTGATGCTCTGCTTTGATATGGCTGCAAATGTCACACTCAGCAACATAACGAGCAATGTCCTGCTTCATGTTAGACCACCAGAATCTCTGGCGAATATCCTAATACATCTTGGTACTACCAGGATGGATAGATACAGGCGTATCGTGAGCTTCTTTCATAACCTCTTTAGTCTGATCCAGGTTTTTCCTCGAACGTGGTACCACTAGACGGCCTCTGAAGTACAAGGTGCCATCATCGGCGACAGAGAAGGAGGGCTTTCCTTCTGCTAGATGACGTTTAATCTTATGGACTTTAGAGTCATAACCTTGAATTGTCTTTATACCAGATACGAGATCTGGTACGACATCCAGGGTATTTAGAGAACCCTCAGTAACAACATGAAGATTCATCGTTTGAAACTCTGGGGGGGGGGGCGAGTGCTCCAGGAGGAACAATATGAAGGTTCAGCTTTCTAAATTCTTCGACAAGCGAGGGCTGATCTTTGTGAACCTGGAGGTGATTGCAGTAAGACTTGCAGCTCAAGGCATCAACCATTACATTAGCCTTGCCAGGGGTATAGGATATACCCACGTCAAAGTCTGCAATAGTCTGCATCCATCTCTGCTGACGGAGGTTCAGATCTGGCTGAGTAAACAGATATTTCAGACTTTGGTGGTCGGTGAAGATCTCGCAACAATTACCGAGAAGGTAATGTCGCCATTGCTTCAGTGCATGAATGATAGCAGCAAGCTCGAGGTCATGAACTGGGTAGTTTTCTTCGTGAGGGCGCAGTTGATGAGAGGCATAAGCAATCACTCTGCGCTCTTGCATTAGGACACAGCCTAATCCTTGATGGGAAGCGTCGCAGTAAATGACGAAGTCCTTCTTAGTATCAGGTGGAGCAAGCACTGGGGCAGAAGTCAACTTGTCTTTGAGCGTCTGGAAACTTTCCTGACACTTGTCTGTCTATTCGAACTTGACACCCTTATGCAACAGATTAGTCAGAGGCCTGGCAATCTTGGAGAAGTTCTCGACGAATCGACGGCAATAGCTGGCGAGACCGAGAAAACTTCAGACTTGCTTGACATTCTTCGGAGGAGTCCAATCGAGAATAGCCTGAACTCGTTCAGGGTTGATGGCAATACCATCCTTGGAGATGACATGCCCAAGATAGGTTACTTCGGGGAGCCAGAATTCACACCTGGAATACTTAGCATATAGTTGATGCTCTCGAAGCTTTTCCAGCACAAGACGACGATGTTCAACATGTTCTTCCTCGTTCTTGGAAAATACAAGGATATCGTCCAGATAAACCACGGCGAACTTGTCGAGGTAATCCATGAATATATAGTTCATCAGACGAGAGAAGGTGGCGGGAGCATTCGTTAAGCCGAATGACATGACGGTGTACTCGTATGATCCGTACCGAGTCACGAAGGCGGTTTTTGGGATGTCCTCTTCACGAACACGGATCTGGTGGTAACCCAACCTCAAGTCGAGTTTGGAGAACACTGATGAGCCAGCCAGTTGATCATAAAGATCATTGATCCGAGGAAGAGGATATTTATTCTGAATGGTAGCTTGGTTTATAGGACGGTAGTCTTGGACTAATTGGTTTGTCCCATCCTTCTTCTTAACAAAGAGAGAAGGTGCTCCCCAAGGAGAGCAACTTGGGCGAATGAAACCTTTGACAAGAGATTTGTCGATTTCCTCCTTAAGCTCAATGAGTTCATGTGGCGGCATCTTGTAGGGTCGTTTGGCTATAGGGGTGGTGCTGGGTTTCAAGTCGATGATGAATTCGACAGCTCTAGCAGAGGGAATCCCTGGAAGTTCTTCTGGGAAGATGTCTTGGAATTCACGAACGACGGGAATGTTTTCAATGCCCTCTAGTGGTGCAGCATTCAACGCATTCAAGGCATAAAGTCGCGCCTCGGCGTTCTGAACTAGATGAGCTTGGTAAGCAATTATTTCATCAGAAGGGTGTAGCAGATGGACGACCTTAGTGGCGCAAACTATAGAAGCAGTATGCGCTTTCAACCAATCCATTCCCAGAATGAGGTCGATGCTACAAGACTTCAGTATGATGGGAGAGGCAAGGAATTCCAGTCCTTCGATTTCAAAGGGGACGTCGTTGCAAATCATGGAGGTCCGACATTGGCCCACGGGAGTGTGTACTAATAGCGAAGTGTTCAGGTCCTCGCTTTTAATGCCATGCATGAATGCAAAATCCTCTGACATGAATGAATGTGATGCACCTGTATCAAATAAAATAGATGCTGGTGCTGAATTTACGAGGAGTGTACCCATCACGGTAGCGGGCTGGTCTAGAACTTCATTGAGATCAACGTGGTTGGCATGAAAACGACCATAAGACTTGGCATTGTTGTTGCAGGGCTGGTTGCTTCCACGGCCAGTTGCTGGGAGGGCCAGTTGATTCTGGTTCTGATTGCAATCCCTAGCACGGTGACCTGGTTGACCACACTTGTAGCACAGACCATTATTGGGAGTGGGAACAGGAGCTTGGGGTCGCGGAGTTGGGAGCCTTGGCTGCCTAGTTGGAGCAGTAGGCAGACGAGGGGCAGCATAGGGTTGCCTTGGGACAGGTGAAGTTGGCTGGTACATGTTGTTGGGAATCCATATCTTACGCTTCTGCGAGGACCAGCCCGAAGATGAGCCCGTGTCACGGTTGCGCCTATGAGAGCTCTGGTATTCCTGTAGACCAGTTTCAACATTGATGGCCTTGTTCACTAGGGTGGCGAAATCAGCAAAGTCATGCACTAGAAGTGCAAGCTTGATGTCAGCTTGAAGGCCATCATGGAACTTCTCCTGTCTGCGTGCATCAGTTGCAATGTCTTCTTCAGCATAGCGGGACAAGTCAAGAAACTCCCGCTGATAAGCTTCAACAGTCTTGTTGCCTTGGGTGAGGTTGCGAAACTCGCGCCTCTTACGGTCCATGACTCCCTGAGGAATGAAGCGAGCATGGAAGGCAGCTTGGAAGTCTGGCCAGGTGATGATTGTTCCAACTGGCAGAGTACGCCTGTGGCTGTCCCACCATTGAGCTGTGGGTCCCTTCAGGAAGAAGGAAGCAAAGGTGACATAGCTGGTAGGGGCTACATCAGCAGACTCCATCTCATAGGTGATGTCACGGAGCCAGTCATCAGCATCCAGAGGCTGAGTTGAGCTGCGGTACACAATTGGGTTCAGGCGCATGAAATCCTGCAGAGTTACTGGTGTTGGCTACTGGTTCATATTGGGGCGAGGAAACTGAGCCATCATATTCTCCATGAACTGATGATTCATCTCAAGCTGTTGGATCATACCAGCCATGTACTCAGGCGGTGGTGGGAAGTTGCCACCACGACCACGACCACCTGGTCTAACCATCCTGCTAATAAATAACAGGGGTAGTTCACCATCGAGAAATTGTGAGGGCAAGAATCATTCATGATGAAACATGCATAATGAAGGGAACACGATAATTACTGCATAGTAGTTGGCATATCTTACAAAAGTGATCATGCATAGAGTTCGGTACACAGAGTTAAGTACACAGACTAAGATCGTCATAGGCGACACGAAGGCTCGCGGCGAATGCACCTAACACTAACAAGCAAGCCTACATCAGTCCCAGGAGGAACTGTGGAGGTAGCTGTAACCTAACAGCTGGTAGTGACGCGAAGGGAAGACCTCCACGCGAGTAGCCTAGGGTCCGCGGATACTCTGGTGCGGAACCCGATGCGCAGGTGGCAGGAGAGGACCAAGTGCGGGAGAGTAGCCTGAAGGAAATATGCCCTAGAGGCAATAATAAAGTTATTATTTATTTCCTTATATCATGATAAATGTTTATTATTCATGCTAGAATTGTATTAACCGGAAACATAATACATGTGTGAATACATAGACAAATAGAGTGTCACTAGTATGCCTCTACTTGACTAGCTTGTTAATCAAAGATGGTTATGTTTCCTAACCATGAACAAAGTGTTGTTATTTGATTAACGAGGTCACATCATTAGTTGAATGATCTGATTGACATGACCCATTCCATTAGCTTAGCACCCGATCGTTTAGTATGTTGCTATTGCTTTCTTCATGACTTATACATGTTCCTATGACTATGAGATTAGGCAACTCCCGTTTGCCGGAGGAACACTTTGGGTGCTACCAAACTTCACAACGTAACTGGGTGATTATAAAGGAGCATTACAGGTGTTTCCAAAGGTACATGTTAGGTTGGCGTATTTCGAGATTAGGATTTGTCACTCCGATTGTCGGGAGGTATCTCTGGGCCCTCTCGATAATGCACATCACATAAGCCTTGCAAGCATTACAACTAATATGTTAGTTGTGAGATGATGTATTACGTAACGAGTAAAGAGACTTGCCGGTAACGAGATTGAACTAGGTATTGGATACCGATGATCGAATCTCGGGCAAGTATCATACCAATGACAAAGGGAACAACGTATGTTGTTATGCGGTCTGACCGATAAAGATCTTTGTTGAATATGTAGGAGCCAATATGGGCATCCAGGTCCCGCTATTGGTTATTGATCGGAGATGTGTCTCAGTCATGTCTACATTATTCTCGAACCGTAGGGTCCGCACGCTTAACGTTACGATGACAGTTATTGAGTTTATGCATTTTGATGGACCGAAGTTAGTTCGGAGTCCCGGATGTGATCACGGACATGACGAGGAGTCTCGAAATGGTCGAAACATAAAGATTGATATATTGGAAGACTATATTTGGACATCGGAAGTGTTCCGGGTGAAATCGGGATTTTACCGGAGTACCGGGAGGTTACCGGAACCCCCCGGGAGCCATATGGGCCTTAATGGGTTTAGTGGAAAGGAGAAAGGGGCAGCCCAAGGTGGCCGCGCGCCTCCCCCCTCCCCTAGTCCTATTAGGACTAGGAGAGGTGGCCGGCCCCCCTCTCTCTCTTTCCCCCTCGGGGAATCCTAGTCCAACTAGGATTGGGGGGGGGGAGTCCTACTCCCGGTAGGAGTAGGACTCCTCCTGCGCCCTCCTCCTGGCCGGCGGCCCCCTCGCCCTTGGCTCCTTTATATACGGAGGCAGGGGGCACCTCTAGACACACAAGTTGATCCTTGAGATCGTTCCTTAGCCGTGTGCGGTGCCCCCTGCCACCATATTCCACCTCGATCATATTGTAGCGGTGCTTAGGCGAAGCCCTGCGACGGTAGAACATCAAGATCGTCACCACGCCGTCGTGCTGACGAAACTCCTCCCTGACGCTTTGCTGATTCGGAGCCCCGGGATCGTCATCGAGCTATACGTGTGCTAAGAGCTCGGAGGTGCCGGAGTAACGGTGCTTGGATCGGTCGGATCGAGAAGACGTACGACTACTTCCTCTACGTTGCGTCAACGCTTCCGCAGTCGGTCTGCATGGGTACTTAGATAACACTCTCCCCTCTCGTTGCTATGCATCACCATGATCTTGCGTGTGCATAGGAAAATTTTGAAATTACTACGTTCCCCAACAGTGGCATCCGAGCCTAGGTTTTATGGTTTGATGTTATATGCACGAGTAGAACACAAGTGAGTTGTGGGCGATATAAGTCATACTGCCTACCAACATGTCATACTTTGGTTCGGCGGTATTGTTGGACGAGACGACCCGGACCAACATTGCGCGTACGCTTACGCGAGACCGGTTCTCCCGACGTGCTTTGCACATAGGTGGCTTGCGGGCGACTGTCTCTCCAACTTTAGTTGAACCGAGTGTGGCTATGCCCGGTCCTTGCGAAGGTTAAAACGGAGTCTATTTGACAAACTATCGTTGTGGTTTTGATGCGTAGGTGAGATTGGTTCTTACTTAAGCCCGTAGCAGCCATGTAAAACTTGCAACAACAAAGTAGAGGACGTCTAACTTGTTTTTGCAGGGCATGTTGTGATGTGATATGGCCAAGACATGATGCTAAATTTTATTGTATGAGATGATCATGTTTTGTAACCGAGTTATCAGCAACTGGCAGGAGCCATATGGTTGTCGCTTTATTGTATGCAATGCAATCACGATGTAATGCTTTACTTTATTACTAAGCGGTAGTGATAGTCGTAAAAGCATAAGATTGGTGAGACGACAACGATGCTACGATGGAGATCAAGGTGTCGCGCCGGTGACGATGGTGATCATGACGGTGCTTCGAAGATGGAGATCACAGGCACAAGATGATGATGGCCATATCATATCACTTATATTGATTGCATGTGATGTTTATCTTTTATGCATCTTATCTTTCTTTGATTGACGGTAGCATTATAAGATGATCTCTCACTAAATTATCAAGAAGTGTTCTCTCTGAGTATGCACCGTTGCGAAAGTTCTTCGTGCTGAGACACCACGTGATGATCGGGTGTGATAGGCTCTACGTTCAAATACAACGGGTGCAAAACAGTTGCACACGCGGAATACTCAGGTTATACTTGACGAGCCAAGCATATACAGATATGGCCTCGGAACACGGAGACCGAAAGGTCGAGCGTGAATCATATAGTAGATATGATCAACATAGTGATGTTCACCAATAAAACTACTCCATCTCGCGTGATGATCGGACATGGTTTAGTTGATTTGGATCACGTGATCACTTAGAGGATTAGAGGGATGTCTATCTAAGTGGGAGTTCTTAAGTAATATGATTAATTGAACTTAAATTTATCATGAACTTAGTCCCTGATAGTATCTTGCTTGTTTATGTTGATTGTAGATAGATGGCTCGTGCTATTGTTCCGTTGAATTTTAATGCGTTCCTTGAGAAAGCAAAGTTGAAAGATGATGGTAGCAATTACACGGACTGGGTCCTTAACTTGAGGATTATCCTCATTGCTGCACAGAAGAATTATGTCCTGGAAGCACCGCTGGGTGCCAGGCCTGCTGCTGGAGCAACACCAGATGTTATGAACGTTTGGCAGAGCAAAGCTGATGACTACTCGATAGTTCAGTGTGCCATGCTTTACGGCTTAGAATCGGGACTTCAACGACGTTTTGAACGTCATGGAGCATATGAGATGTTCTAGGAGTTGAAGTTAATATTTCAAGCAAATGCCCGAATTGAGAGATATGAAGTCTCCAATAAGTTCTATAGCTGCAAGATGGAGGAGAACAGTTCTGTCAGTGAGCATATACTCAAAATGTCTGGGTATAATAATCACTTGATTCAATTGGGAGTTAATCTTTCAGATGATTGCGTCATTGACAGAATTCTCCAATCACTGCCACCAAGCTACAAGAGCTTCATGATGAACTATAATATGCAAGGGATGAACAAGACTATTCCCGAGCTCTTCGCAATGCTGAAAGCTGCGGAGGTAGAAATCAAGAAGGAGCATCAAGTGTTGATGGTCAATAAGACCACTAGTTTCAAGAAAAAGGGCAAAGGGAAGAAGAAGGGGAACTTCAAGAAGAACGGCAAGCAAGTTGCTGCTCAAGAGAAGAAACCCAAGTCTGGACCTAAGCCTGAAATTGGGTGCTTCTGCTGCAAGTAGACTGGTCACTGGAAGCGCAACTGCCCCAAGTATTTGGCGGATAAGAAGGATGGCAAGGTGAACAAAGGTATATGTGATATACATGTCATTGATGTGTACCTTACCAATGCTCGCAGTAGCACCTGGGTATTTGATACTGGTTCTATTGCTAATATTTGCAACTCGAAACAGGGACTACGGATTAAGCGAAGATTGGCTAAGGACGAGGTGACGATGCGCGTGGGAAACGGTTCCAAAGTCGATGTGATCGCGGTCGGCATGCTACCTCTACATCTACCTTAGGGATTAGTATTAGACCTAAATAATTGTTATTTGGTGCCAGCGTTGAGCATGAACATTATATCTGGATCTTGTTTAATGCGAGACGGTTATTCATTTAAATCAGAGAATAATGGTTGTTCTATTTATATGAGTAATATCTTTTATGGTCATGAATCCTTGAAGAGTGGTCTATTCTTATTGAATCTCGATAGTAGTAATACACATATTCATAATGTTGAAGCCAAAAGATGCAGAGTTGATAATGATAGTGCAACTTATTTGTGGCACTGCCGTTTAGGTCATATCGGTGTAAAGCGCATGAAGAAACTCCATACTGATGGACTTTTGGAACCACTTGATTATGAATCACTTGGTACTTGCGAACCGTGCCTCATGGGCAAGATGACTAAAACACCGTTCTCCGGTACTATGGAGAGAGCAACAGATTTGTTGGAAATCGTACATACAGATGTATGTGGTCCGATGAATATTGAGGCTCGTGGCGGATATCGTTATTTTCTCACCTTCACAGATGACTTAAGCAGATATGGGTATATCTACTTAATGAAACACAAGTCTGAAATATTTGAAAAGTTCAAAGAATTTCAGAGTGAAGTTGAAAATCATCGTAACAAGAAAATAAAGTTTCTACGATCTGATCGTGGAGGAGAATATTTGAGTTACGAGTTTGGTGTACATTTGAAAAATTGTGGAATAGTTTCGCAACTCACGCCACCCGGAACACCACAGCGTAATGGTGTGTCCGAACGTCGTAATCGTACTTTACTAGATATGGTGCGATCTATGATGTCTCTTACTGATTTACCGCTATCGTTTTGGGGATACGCTCTGGAGACGGCCGCATTCACGTTAAATAGGGCACCATCAAAATCCGTTGAGACGACGCCTTATGAACTGTGGTTTGGCAAGAAACCAAAGTTGTCGTTTCTGAAAGTTTGGGGCTGTGATGCTTATGTGAAAAAGCTTCAACCTGATAAGCTCGAATCCAAATCGGAGAAATGTGTCTTCATAGGATATCGAAAGGAAACTATTGGATACACCTTCTATCACAGATCCGAAGGCAAGACTTTTGTTGCTAAATTCGGAAACTTTCTAGAGAGGGAGTTTCTCTCGAAAGAAGTGAGTGGGAGGAAAGTAGAACTTGATGAGGTAACTGTACCTGCTCCCTTACTGGAAAGTAGTACATCACAGAAAACTGTTTCAGTGACACCTACACCAGTTAGTGAGGAAGCTAATGATAATGATCATGAAACTTCAGATCAAGATACTACTGAACCTCGTAGATCAACCAAAGTGAGATCCGCGCCAGAATGGTACGGTAATCCTGTTCTGGAAGTCATGCTACTAGATCATGATGAACCTATGAACTATGAAGAAGCGATGGTGAGCCCAGATTCCGCAAAATGGCTTGAAGCCATGAAATCTGAGATGGGATCCATGTATGAGAAAAAAGTATGGACTTTGGTTGACTTGCCCGATGATCGGCAAGAGATTGAGAATAAATGGATCTTCAAGAAGAAGACTGACGCTGACGGTAATGTTACTGTCTACAAAGCTCGACTTGTCGCAAAAGGTTTTCGACAAGTTCAAGGGGTTGACTACGATGAGACCTTCTCACCTGTAGCGATGCTTAAGTCTGTCCGAATCATGTTAGCAATTGCCGCATTTTATGATTATGAAATTTGGCAAATGGATGTCAAAACTGCATTCCTGAATGGATTTCTGGAAGAGGAGTTGTATATGATGCAACCAGAAGGTTTTGTCGATCCAAAGGGAGCTAACAAAGTGTGCAAGCTCCAGCGATCCATTTATGGACTGGTGCAAGCCTCTCGGAGTTAGAATAAACGCTTTGATAGTGTGACCTAAGCATTTGGTTTTATACAGACTTTCGGAGAAGCCTGTATTTACAAGAAAGTGAGTGGGAGCTCTGTAGCATTTCTGATATTATATGTGGATGACATATTACTAATTGGAAATGATATAGAATTTCTGGATAGCATAAAGGGATACTTGAATAAGAGTTTTTCGATGAAAGACCTCGGTGAAGCTGCTTACATATTAGGCATAAAGATCTATAGGGATAGATCAAGACGCTTAATTGGACTTTCACAAAGCACATACCTTGACAAGATTTTGAAGAAGTTCAAAATGGATCAAGCAAAGAAAGGGTTCTTGCTTGTGTTACAAGGTGTGAAGTTGAGTCAGACTCAATGCCCGACCACTACAGAAGATAGAGAGAAAACGAAAGATGTTCCCTATGCTTCAGCCATAGGCTCTATCATGTATGCAATGCTATGTACCAGACCTGATGTGTGCCTTGCTATAAGTTTAGCAGGGAGGTACCAAAGTAATCCAGGAGTGGATCACTGGACAGCGGTCCAGAACATCCTGAAATACCTGAAAAGGACTAAGGATATGTTTCTCGTATATGGAGGTGACAAAGAGCTCATTGTAAAAGGTTACGTTGATGCGAGCTTTGACACTGATCCGGACGATTCTAAATCGCAAATCGGATACGTGTTTAAATTAAACGGTGGAGCTGTCAGTTGGTGCAGTTCTAAACAAAGCGTCGTAGCGGGATCTACATGTGAAGTGGAGTACATAGCTGCTTCGGAAGCAGCGAACGAAGGAGTCTGGATGAAGGAGTTCATATCCGATCTAGGTGTCATACCTAGTGCATCGGGTCCAATGAAAATCTTTTGTGACAATACTGGTGCAATTGCCTTGGCAAAGGAATCCAGATTTCACAAGAGAACCAAGCACATCAAGAGACGCTTCAATTCCATCCAGGATCTAGTCCAGGTGGGAGACATAGAGATTTGCAAGATACATACGGATCTGAATGTTGCAGATCCGTTGACTAAGCCTCTTCCACGAGCAAAACATGATCAACACCAAGGCTCCATGGGTGTTAGAATCATTACTGTGTAATCTAGATTATTGACTCTAGTGCAAGTGGGAGACTGAAGGAAATATGCCCTAGAGGCAATAATAAAGTTATTATTTATTTCCTTATATCATGATAAATGTTTATTATTCATGCTAGAATTGTATTAACCGGAAACATAATACATGTGTGAATACATAGACAAACAGAGTGTCACTAGTATGCCTCTACTTGACTAGCTTGTTAATCAAAGATGGTTATGTTTCCTAACCATGAACAAAGTGTTGTTATTTGATTAACGAGGTCACATCATTAGTTGAATGATCTGATTGACATGACCCATTCCATTAGCTTAGCACCCGATCGTTTAGTATGTTGATATTGCTTTCTTCATGACTTATACATGTTCCTATGACTATGAGATTATGCAACTCCCGTTTGCCGGAGGAACACTTTGGGTGCTACCAAACGTCACAACGTAACTGGGTGATTATAAAGGAGCATTACAGGTGTCTCCAAAGGTACATGTTGGGTTGGCGTATTTCGAGATTAGGATTTGTCACTCCGATTGTCGGAGAGGTATCTCTGGGCCCTCTCGGTAATGCACATCACATAAGCCTTGCAAGCATTACAACTAATATGTTAGTTGTGAGATGATGTATTACGGAACGAGTAAAGAGACTTGCCGGTAACGAGATTGAACTAGGTATTAGATACCGACGATCGAATCTCTGGCAAGTAACATACCGATGACAAAGGGAACAACGTATGTTGTTATGCGGTCTGACCGATAAAGATCTTCGTTGAATATGTAGGAGCCAATATGGGCATCCAGGTCCCGCTATTGGTTATTGGCCGGAGATGTGTCTCAGTCATGTTCACATTATTCTCGAACCGTAGGGTCCGCACGCTTAACGTTACGATGACAGTTATTATGAGTTTATGCATTTTGATGTACCGAAGTTAGTTCGGAGTCCCGGATGTGATCACGGACATGACGAGGAGTCTTGAAATGGTCGAGACATAAAGATTGATATATTGGAAGCCTATATTTGGACATCGGAAGTGTTCCAGGTGAAATCGGGATTTTACCGGAGTACCGGGAGGTTACCGGAACCCCCTGGGAGCCATATGGGCCTTAATGGGCTTTAGTGGAAAGGAGAAAGGGGCAGCCCAAGGTGGCCGCGCGCCTCCCCCCTCCCCTAGTCCTATTAGGACTAGGAGAGGTGGCCGCCCCCCTCTCTCTCTTTCCCCCTCGGGGAATCCTAGTCCAACTAGGATTGGGGGGGGGGAGTCCTACTCCCGGTAGGAGTAGGACTCCTCCTACACCCTCCTCCTGGCCGGCGGCCCCCTCCCCCTTGGCTCCTTTATATACGGAGGCAGGGGGCACCTCTAGACACACAAGTTGATCCTTGAGATCGTTCATTAGCCGTGTGCGGTGCCCCCTGCCACCATATTCCACCTCGATCATATTGTAGCGGTGCTTAGGCGAAGCCCTGCGACGGTAGAACATCAAGATCGTCACCATGCCGTCGTGCTGACGAAACTCCTCCCCGACGCTTTGCTGGATCGGAGCCCGGGGATCGTCATCGAGCTGTACGTGTGCTAAGAACTCGAAGGTGCCGGAGTAACGGTGCTTGGATCGGTCGGATCGAGAAGACGTACGACTACTTCCTCTATGTTGCGTCAATGCTTCCGCTGTCGGTCTGCGTGGGTACGTAGATAACACTCTCCCCTCTCGTTGCTATGCATCACCATGATCTTGCGTGTGCGTAGGAAAATTTTGAAATTACTACGTTCCCCAACATAGCCTCCCACATCTGGCCAGCCGACGCCCTGGGGCATCACGGTCCTGGCAAGGTAGATCGCAGAACGCGACAGATCACCAGATCGGACAGAGGGGTGCAACAGCGTCAGAGCACGGTACAGGTGCTGACGGGTGGTGTACAGCTCGTGGCGAAGAGCTCGGTTAGCTCTATCCAGCCCATCAGCATGCAGAACCAGGTTCTGATGGTAGAAGGGCTCTCGGGTGACAGTGGAGTAGGCAGCAGTGTAGTATCCCTCCGCACCAACATCGGATGTGATAGCAATGTGCCTGAAGGGAGAGGTGTCCAACTCTTGATACTCTCCACGAAGACGTGTCAGAGCAGCGTGCACCATGAGCAGTGTGCAGCACGGTAGTGGAGTCATACTCCCGAGAGTAGAGGTGGACGATAGCATGGTACTGCTCCTGGTTGAAGTCCTGGTACTCCTCATAGACGGTGTACTCAGGGTGCCAGCGATAAACCAGATAGGTCATCATCTCAACCAACACAGCAGGTGATCCTGAGGCACCAATGGCCGTCGTGTGGCGCATGACCTGTCTCGTGGGTTCCATCTGAAAACAAAGATGTTTCAAAGGAGTCAACTGAGAGTGTGGATAATGTTCAATATACTACTCTAATGCATAGCTAGAGCTTATCCAACTTTGGGGTGAACGTGGTCACGGGATCCTAATGTTAAAGTTAGTAAAATCATTTAACCCGAGTAGGAGAGAGTTCAGAGTCCCAGAGTAAGGATTGAGGAGTAAAAGATCCTAATACCACGCAGATGGCGACGTGGGCCCGTAAGGCACACAGTCATGTTAGTAAAAGTTTTTGTAATGTCTAGACTCGACTTCGGCTAAGGAGTATGGAAGGGGGATTCCTACAGGCAGTCGGCTCTGATACCAACTTGTGACGCCCCCGATTTGACCGTACACTAATCATACACGCAAACGTGTACGATCAAGATCAGGAACTCACGGGAAGATACACGCAAATGTCATACAAGCATCATATTACAAGCCAGGGGCCTCGAAGGCTCGAATACAAGAGCTCGATCATAGACGAGTCAGCGGAAGCAACAATATCTGAGTACAAACATAAGTTAAACAAGTTTGCCTTAAGAAGGCTAGCAAAAACTTGGATACAGATCGAAAGAGGCGCAGGCCTCCTGCCTGGGATCCTCCTAAACTAATCCTGGTCGCCGTCAGCGGGCTGCACGTAGTAGTAGGCACCTCCAGAGTAGTAGTAGTCATCATCAACGGTGGCGTCTGGCTCCTGGACTCCAACGTCTGGTTGCAGCAATCGGATATAGGAAAGGGAAAAAGGGGGAGAAAAGCAACCATGAGTACTCATCCAAGGTACTCGCAAGCAAGGAGCTACACTACATATGTATGCATTGGTATCAAATGGAATAAGGGTATGATATGTGGACTGAACTGCAGAATGTTGGAATAAGACGGGGATAGCTAGTCCTTTCGAAGACTACGCTTCTGGTAACCTCCATCTTGCAGCAGGAGAAGAGAGTAGATGGTAAGTTCACCAAGTAGCATCGCATAGCATAATCCTAAACGGCGATCCTATCCTCATCGCCTGTTAGAGAGCGACCACCGGATTGTATCTGGCACTTGGAAGGGTGTGTTTTATTAAGTATCGGTTCTAGTTGTCATAAGGTCAAGGTACAACTCCAAGTCGTCCTATTACCGAAGATCATGGCTATTCGAATAGATTAACTTCCCTGCAGGAGTGCACCACATAACCCAACACGCTCGATCCCATTTGGCCGGACACACTTTCCTGGGTCATGCCCGGCCTTGGAAGATCAACACGTCGCAGCCCTACCTAGGCACAACAGAGAGGTCAGCACGCCGGTCTAAATCCTATGGTGTAGGGGTCTGGGCCCATCACCCATTGCACACCTACACGTTGCGAGGGCGGCCGGAAGCAGAACTACCCCCCTTAATACAAGAGTAGGCTTATGTTCCAATCCGGCGCGCGCCGCTCAGTCACTGATGTCACGAAGGCTTCGACTGATACCACGACGTCGAGTGCCCATAACTGTCCCCGCGTAGATGGTTAGTGCATATAGGCCAGTGGCCAGACTCATATCAAATACCAAGATCTCGTTAAACGTGTTATCTTGAAATAACCGCGAACGCCGACCAGGGCCAGGCCCACCTCTCTCCTAGGTGGTCTCAACCTTCCCTGTCGCTTCGCCACAAAGATCCACTCGCGGGTACTCCTACGAGCCGACCCGTCTTTTAGTCATCACATGTATCATAAGGTATATAGTATATACCCGTGATCACTTCCCGAGTGATCACGTCCCGATAGTATAGCATGGCAGACGGATAAGAATGAAGGGCCACTGATGATAAACTAGCATCCTATACTAAGCATTGGGATTGCAGGTAAAGGTAACAACAGTAGTAGGAAGGAAAGGCTATGCATCAGGATAGGACTGACGGAAAGCAGTAACATGCTACACTACTTTAATGCAAGCAGTATAGAGAGTAGAGTAGGCGATATCTGGTGATCAAGGGGGGGGGGCTTGCCTGGTTGCTCTGGCAAGAGAGAGGGGTCGTCAACACCGTAGTCATACTGGGTAGCAGCGGTGTCGGTCTCGGTGTCTAGCGAGAGAAGAGGGGGAAGAAACAATAAATATAATGCAAACAAATGCATGACGATGCATGACATGACAAAGCGTGATGCTAGGTGTGCCCTAACGTGGTACGAGGTGGTATCGGTGAAGGGGGAAAACATCGGGGAAAGTATTCCCGGTGTTTCGTGTTTCGGACAAATGAACCGGAGGGGGAAAGTTGCGTGTTTGCTATGCTAGGGATGCGTGGCGGACAAACGGGCTGCGTATCCGGATTCGTCTCGTCGTTCTGAGCAACTTTCATGTTGAAAATAATTTAATCCGAGTTAGGAATTAAAAGATATGATTTTCTAAAGTTTTTATTAATTTCTGTAATTTAATTAATTATTTAATTTAATTCGAAAATGGATTAATGACATCAGCATGATGTCATGCTAACGTCAGCAGTCAACAGAGTTGACTGGTCAACCCGACCAGTGGGTCCCACTGGTGAGAGACACATTTTAATTAGTCATATTATTTAACCTAATTAGTATTAATTAGGGGGTGGGCCCCACTGTCATACTAATTAATTAGCTAATTAACTAACCAGGTTAATTAGATAACTAATGTTTAATTAGTTTAATTATTTGTTTAGTTTAATTAATCAAAATTAATTAAGTTAATTATTTCTGTAATTAATTAATTATATTTATTATATTTATTATTATTTTTTATATTTTAACTCTTTTTTTTCTTTTATAAATGTCCTGGGGGTGTGCCCCACTTATCATAGGGCCAAGGGCCTTAATGGGCGTGGGCGAGCGGGGCTTCGGGCGCCTGACCGTGCGCTCGTGTCCGCCCAGTGGGGCGTCGGCCACGGCGACGGTTCGGAGCGGGGGGCAGAGGCTGGGGGTGAGGGGCACGGTCGACAGCGGTAGCCGGCGAGCAGCGTCAGCGGGGTGAGGCCATGGTGAGCAGCACTAGCAGTG
>NC_041388.1:183154318-183157268 GCF_002162155.2 Triticum dicoccoides | reverse complement strand
AGTTCGGGGAGGTCCGACGAGGGAGATCCGGCGAGGACGACGAGGCGACGGCGATGTAGCTCCGGGCGGGGTGCCATGTCAGCGTGGTCGTGGACGGCGGCGGGGCGCCGGTGGGGCGACAGGAGGGGGCCGGCTCCGCGAGGGGGGTGACGGCGACGTCGAGGCGGCGATGGGGCGATGGGATCGGGGGGTTGCCCCGATCCAGATAGTGGAAGGGCGAGAGGGAGGAGTGGGACGAGGGGAGGGAGTGGGTGACGGGGTGGTTAGGGTTCCCCCCCCCCTCGTGGGCATAAGGCAGGGGGTGGGTCGGCCGGCTGGGCCAGGTGGCCGGCCTGGCCGGTGAGCTGGGCCGTCTGGCCCAGTTGGCCAGGGGGCCTTTTATTATTTTTTTGTTTTGTTTTGTTTTCTGTTTTTGTAGTTTCTCTTCTTTTATTTATTTATTTTCTTTTCTGTTTTAAATCATTTTAAATTATCTAGACATTTTATAAAAATGTGTTTGCTTTAGTATAATTACCCTTGTAATATTCGGCACCCACCGAACATTTTTGTTTCAACTTTTGAAAACTTTTATTGTTGACATTAATTTGAGTTTGAATTTGACTCGGTTTGACTCGGTTTCGAACTAACGGTAGATTAGCAACAGTAATCGTGGTGACGTGGCACCATTAGCATGGAATTACTGTAGATTGATTACCCGGGCGTTACAGTAACGTCTCTCCTGGTGTTTGCCATGTATACTCTCAAATTTCCTCCGAAGCTCCTTGAGATCCTTGACAAAATCAGACGCAGATGCTCTGGACTAAGAAAACTGGACAAGGTGATAAGTGTAAATCACTGACTGCTTGGGATTTGGTTTGTCGTCCGAAGAAGATTGGGGGTTTAGGAGTTATCAATCTGAAAGTTCATAATGAGGCCATGCTTCTAAAATTTCTACACAAGTTCTACAACAAACTTGATGTGCCCTGGGTCAGCCTAATCTAGGACAATCACTATGATGGCAAAATTCCACACGCTGTTGACCCCGTTGGGTCGTTCTGGTGGAAGGATATTCTCAAACTGACCCACATCTACCGTGGCATTTCTCGAGTCCAAATAGTTGATGGAGTGTCGACCCTTTTTTGGAAAGATCTCTGGCATGAAGAGGTGCTGCAAATCTCTCATCCTCGTGCTTTCACTTTTGCCGTGCATGAGGATCTTTCCGTTGCCGAGATGATGAACACTATGGACATGCATGAAACCTTTCACCTTCCTGTCTCGCCCCTGGCCCTTGATGAGGTCCAAGGAATCCAAAGACAAACAACATGGACCTCTCCATCGACATCTCTGCATGATATGTTTGCACTACTCTTGGGGGGGGCACGCTATACAAACCAAGGGACTACTACAACAATTACTTCAGGGATTGGAGATCCCATCAAGCATTCCACCAACTTTGGAAGTCTAGATGCACTATCAAAATCAAAGTTTTTGGTTGGCTCATGTTCCATGATAGACTCAACACATGCAACATGTTGAAGAGGAGGCATTACAACATTTGCAACAATTTTAATTGCGGCCTCTGCAACCACCATGTCAAGGAAACACTGGATCACATGATCTTCTCATGCCCTTTTAGCCAAAGCTGCGGGGCGAGACTCAACATAACTTGGCCAACTTTCTCCTGCCGCCTCGATCTTCTGCAACACACAAAGGAAAGCTGGCCGAACCCATTCTTCTATGAAACATTCCTAACCGCGGCGTGGAGTATTTGGAAGGAGAGAAACAACCAACACTTCAGAGGCTTAGCCCCCAGTATTGGAACTTGGCTCACACGGTTCAAAGAAGACTTGTCTCTTCTGCAACATAGAGTTAAAGCAGCACATAGAGCTGCTCTGGTCACCTTGTGTACTTCTATTGTTTAGCACACTTTTCTTTTTTGAATCTGGTTGAGTAGCCACACATTAGGTTTGGTTGCTTCCAAAATTTGATGTGTTGTAAACTGATATGTCTATGTAAACCCCCATTTATATAGATATATGATATTACAGTAGGGGTTTTGCCCCTACTGTCTTCCATGTCAAAAAAATCATATTCATGTTCATAATCAAAGGGGTATTAATATGCATAAAGGATCTGAACATATGATCTTCCACCAAATAAACCAACAAGCATCAACTATAAAGAGTAATCAACACTACTAGCAACCCGCAGGTACCAATCTGAGGTTTTGAGACAAAGATTGGATACAAGAGATGAACTAGGGTTTGAGATGAGATGGTGCTAGTGAAGATGTTGATGGAGATTGACCCCTCCCGATGAGAGGAACGATGGTGATGATTTCCCCCTCCCGGAGGGATGTTTCCCCGGCAGAACAGCTCCGCCAGAGCCCTAGATTGGTTCCGCCAAGGTTCCGCCTCGAGACGGCGGCGCTTCGTCCTGAAAGCTTCCTTCTGATTTTTTCTAGGGCGAAAGACTTCATATAGCAAAAGATGGGCACCGGAGGCCTGTCAGGGGGGCCATGGGACAGGGGGGTGCTCCCAGGGGGTAGGGTGCGCCCCCACCCTCGTGGATGGTGGGTGGCCCCCCCTCTGGTGCTTTCTTTGCCCAATATTTTTTATATATTCCAAAACTGACTTTCCTGGAGTTTCAGGACTTTTGGAGTTGTGCAGAATAGGTCTCTAATATTTTCTCCTTTTCCAGCCCAGAATTCTAGCTCTCGGCATTCTTCCTCTTCGTGTAAACCGTATAAAATAAGAGAAAAAAGGCATAAGTATTGTGACATAATGTGTAATAACAGTCCATAATCCAATAAATATTGATATAAAAGCATGATGCAAAATGGACGTATCAACTCCCCCAAGTTTAGACCTCGCTTGTCCTCAAGTGGAAGCCGATAACGAAAAATATGTCCACATGTTTAGAGATAAAGGTGTGGATAAAATAAAATACGGACATGAGGGCAGCATGATCA
>NC_041388.1:183146352-183153774 GCF_002162155.2 Triticum dicoccoides | reverse complement strand
CAATGCGCCACCACCCTGCCCCCGCATACCACCTTCTTCCCCTCCCCACTGGTGCCGCCGCCGCTGCCGCACCACATCCAACCACCTCCCCTCCTCGGACGGCCACCGAATCGGCCCATCGCCATCCTCCCACGCGTGGACGGCGTCGGATCTGCGCGTCGCCCTCCCTCCCAACCACAGGGTCGAGGGGCTGCTGGATCCTCCCCGTGGTCGTCCTCCCACGGCTTCCCGACGACGGATGCGCCTAGCGGGCCCGGGTGAGCTCGGGGTCGCCGGCGGCTCTCTCCTCCCTGTTCCTCCACCTCCTCCCTCACATCCCGCTGCATCGAGCCCAAGCTTCTTCCTCTCCGACCACGGCCCAAAATCCCCGACCCTCGCACTGCATTGGGGTCCTCCTCTCTGTCCATGGCCAGACGCTGGCCAAGGCGTCCGTGGCCACCACGCCACCCCTCCCTTACCTTCCCCCTCCCAAGCCATGCGCCCCTTCCCCGCCATCAACGGCGAGGTCAACGACCGAGGCTTGCATTGGAGTTCATCAGGTGTGACACTGTAGTTCCTTTTTTCTTCTTTTTTTATAAATCATTTTTCCTGCAGATGGGAATGGGTCGTGGTCTCCTCGCCGAGTTGGTGGCCATCGATGGCAGACTCCGGCGACCTCATACATGCCACCGTGCTTCGGCCACTTCCAGCGGCACCGCCGGCCATGCCCCTACTCCTCCTCTACCCCCTGAACCTCTGCCCTCCCCTTCAACAGCGCCTGCTCCGGCCGCCCACCGCTCCCCTGCAACCGAAGCAATTCTTCCGAGTGACCCCCGCAGCTCTCTCCTCCCCCATGTGCAAATCACCGACAACATGCCCCTTCCTTGCCGCATTTTATTTGGGAAACATCAGTAGACATCGCCTGTTGTTGCAGTCCAACCCACGGGCACCTTCAGTACCCATCGCCCCCACCTGCATTAAAACCTCCGGCTCCCCTGGATATAACTACCACTGGTGTCTTTTTTTCAAAAGCAGTGCAGCAACGTGCGTTCCCATGGCGTCCTTTATGCAGTGCGGATGGGCGGGGCTTGCATTTTACTTGGTGTGGGAAGAAGGTTCTCTAGTGTAACACCCCGGATGTAACCTACCTTATTTGTATCCCAACTCTTGCCATTTCCGGCACTAAGTTATGATATTTCCTCGTTGTCGGGTTTTTGTCTCCGTGTTATTTTGTCTTTGTCTTGCATCTCATATCATGTCACCAGGTGCATTGCATTTGCATACGTGTTCGTCTCATGCATCCGAGCATTTTCCCCGTTGTCCGTTTTGCATTCTGACGCTCCTATGTCCTCCGGTGTCCCTTTCTCCCTCTTTTCGTGTGTGGGTGTTAAACGTTCTCGGATTGGACCAATACTTGTCATGCGGCCTTGGTTTACTACCGGTAGACCGCCTGTCAAGTTTCGTGCCATTTGGACTTCGTTTGATACTCCAACGATTAACCGAGGGACCAAAAAGTCCTCATGTGTGTTGCAGACCAACACCCCTCCAAAGTGGCCCAAAACCCACCTAAACCTCCTCCATCACCTACTCCGTTCGATGACGATCGCGTGGCCGCAAACCGCACCTCATTTGGAGCTTCCTAGCTCCTCCTACCTCTATAAATAGACCCCTCCATTTCATTTCAGGATCCCTACACCCTAACCCTAAAAATTCCTCTCTGCGCGGCCGGACACACCGCCTCCACCTCTCAGAAGCTGCCATGTGGCAACCGCTGGCGCCTCCCGCCGCGGCCCGCGCAGGGCCCTCCCCGGCCCAAAGCCGCGCCGCCCGCGGCCGCTTCTCCTTCCCCCGAGCCGGCGCCCACCTCGCCGGACTTCGCCTCGCGTCACCGCGCGTGCCATCGCCGGCCACCGCGCTTGTCATCGCCGCCCACCGTGGCCTCCATCGCCACCTTGCCGCCCCCCTGCCTCACCGACGTCGCCACGGCGTCCCGACGCTCCGCAGAGCCGCACCGCCGTCCCCTCTCGCCGGATCCGCCGCCCCCCTCGCCGGACTGCTCTCCTACGGCGACCACCGCACTCGCTGGCGACCTCGAGCGCCGTCAGCTATAGTGCCGGCCCGATCCGATCCGAACCGGACAAACCCTATATCCACTCGATCCACTCGGTTGACTTCTTCCCCCTCTCCCAGATATTTTTTTGCATACTTTGACATGCCATAACTTCATCATCGTGGCTCCGATTCGTGCGTGTAGCATATCGGAATGTTCGTCTCGATGAGTACTCCATTTCATCTCATTGCATAATTCTCATTTGAGCTCATCTTGATGCTTGAAATGCTGTTGGAAGAGGGCTATGTGATGTTAGTTTCAGATCCGTATCAGCAAATGCACTTTTGTCATTTTTGCCATGATTGATGTGTGCATGCTATGATCCTGAGCTTTACATGAGTTTTGAAGTATGCCATCCATCTTTACAGGGGTGTATGCCATGTATTTTAGGTCCGTGCCTCTTTTGAGCATGATCAGTAAGGATGTTTTGTAGATATTGTGGTGCTCTATCCATACATGTCTTTGTTTGCATTTATGGAGCAACCTAGCTTGAGTCAATCAAGCTCTACTTTTGCTATAAAATGTTCCTGGCAGATTGTTAACATGTTTAGCAATTTTGCCGAGCTTGTTGTAGTTGATACGTGCATTTTATGTTGTTGTTCTTGCCATGTCTACTTGTTGGGTGTATGCTTAGTTTGTCATGGAATGCCTCGTAGTGAGTGCATCGAGCTCGTAAACATGCCTACTTGTTATCTGTTTTGCCATGTTCCAATTTTTTCACTAAGTCTGAATCTGTTAACGATAATTGCTATGTTCACGTGGTTGCAATTGTATTTTCTGATCCCTTTTGGCTTATGGTCAGTAAGGGACTTTTGTTATATGCTTTGAGTAGCTTCATGGCATGCCTTGCTTTGCCATGATATGTTCCTGTAGCATGTTGTTACATTGCTCTAAACATTGCTTCCTGATGTTAAATTCCTAACATGTTGTTAATTTCACTAAGTCAGAAACCTGTTATCATTTGCACTTTTGCCATGCTTGTTTGAACCTGCTATTGGTTTATTTAGCCATAGCTCAGTGCTCATCTTTTGCCAAGCATCTTGAGTGGATCCCTGCCATGTATTTTGTTGCTATGTTTGAGTGCAGTAGCTTAATTATCTTGATGCATTTAGATGGTCTCGTGCTGTTAATCGCAGACCGGTGCCATATTTGTTTTGCTTGTCATTTCCAAACCGTGCATCCGATTCCAGTGATCTTTATATCGATTCCGACCGAAATCAACTCATCTTTCCAGTGGCACTCTTGGATTTCCAAGTTGAGGCCAGGTTCAATCTTTCCTTTCCAAGTCTTGCATATGCATCGCATACCGCATCCCGCATATCATACCATGTTTTGCATCATGTTGCTTGAGCATTGCACGTGGTTGATTGTGCTCCTTTTGCTTGTTGTTCTTGCTTTGGGTAGAGCCGGGAGACGAGTACATGATCGAGGAGCCTGTTGAGTACGCTTACGAGGATCAAGTCAACTCAGAGAACTTTGCAGGCAAGATGACCATACCCTCAAAATCACTTCTATCTTTGCTTGATAGATGCTCGCTCTTTTGCTATGCCTATGCTATGATACCTACCACTTGCTTATCATGCCTCCCAAATTGCCATGACAAACCTCTAACCCACCTTGTCCTAGCAAACCATTGTTTGGCTGTGTTACCACTTTGCTCAGCCCCTCTTATAGTGTTGCTAGTTGCAGGTGAAGATTGGAGTTTGTTCCTTGTTGGAACATTGTTTATTATTGGGATATCATTATTATATCTTGTCTATTTTAATGCACCTATATACTTGGTAAAGGGTGGAAGGCTCGGCCTTATGCCTGGCGTTTTGTTCCACTCTTGCCGCCCTAGTTTCCGTCATATCGGTGTTATGTTCCCGGATTTTGCGTTCCTTACACGGTTGGGTTATAATGGGAACCCCTTGACAGTTCGCCTTGAATAAAACTCCTCCAGCAATGCCCAACCTTGGTTTTACCATTTGCCACCTAGCCTCTTTTTCCGTTGGGTTTCCGGAGCCCGAGGGTCATCTTTATTTAAACATAGTTGGCTTACACTCGCCACGTCAATCAAGTACATAAATAACATTACATAATCCAAACACTCATGGCCCGACTACGGCGCCAAAATAAAAGATAACCCAACATGCGACACGGTCCTGTTCACCCCTAAGTGGGCACCACTACTGATCATCAGGAAAGGAAACATAGTAACGTTGAGAGTCCTCATCGAACTCCCACTTGAGCTCAAGCGCGTCACCTGGAGCGGAATCATCAGGCCCTGCATCTGGTGTAATAGTAATCTATGAGCCACAGGGACTCAGCAATCTCGCACCCTCACGATCAAGACTATTTAAGCTTAATAGGTATGGCAAGGTAAATATATGGAGCTACAGCAAGCAACTAGCGAATACGGTGGCTATCCTGTTCGCAAAAGAGAGCGAGAAGAGGAGGCAAAGCGCGAACACATAACTAGAGAGAAACCTGCGCAAACATTACTCCAACACCGTGTCCACTTCCCGGACTCCGCCGAGAAGAGGCCATCACGGTAACTCACACGGTTGATTCATTTTCATTAAGTTAAGGTTCAAGTTATCTACAACCGGACATTAACAAATTCCCATCTGCCCATAACCACGGGCACGGCTTTCAAAAGTTCAAATCCCTGCAGGGGAGTCCCAACTTAGCTCTCACGGTCAACGAAGGAATATACCTCCTCCCAAGACGTTCCGATCAGACTCGGTACCTCGGTTCTTCAAGACACTTCGACAGGTTAAAACAAATCCAGCAACACCGCCCGAATGTGCCGACAAATCCCGATAGGAGCTGCACATATCTCTTTCTTGGGGCACACTCATATTGTCTAAACTTCTGGTAGGCCATCCCAGAGTTGCCCCTGCTAGCCACCGGCGGCTGACGAGTTGGACCAACACTCAGAGGAGCACTGGCCCGGGGGGGGGGTTAAATAAGATGACCCTCGGGCTCCGGAAACCCAAGGGAAAAAGTGGCTAGGTGTCAAATGGTAAAACCAAGGTTGGGCATTGCTGGAAAAGCTTTAATCAAGGCGAGCTATCAAGGGGTTCCCAATATAAGCCAACCGCGTAAGGAATGCAAAATCCGGGAACATAACACCGATATGACGGAAACTAGGGCGGCAAGAGTGGAACAAAACACTAGGCGAGAGGCCGAGCCTTCCACCCTTTACCAAGTATATAGATGCATTAAGATAACAAGATAACATAATGATATCCCAACAAGTAAATAATGTTCCAACAAGGAACGGTCTCCAATCTTCACTTGCAACTAGCAACGCTATAAGAGGGGCTGACCAAAGCGGTAACATAGCCAATCAACGGTTTGCTAGGACATGGTGGGTTAGAGGTTTGACATGGCAATTTGGGAGGCTTGAAAGCAAGTGGTAGGCATCATAGCATTGGCATAGCAAAAGAGCGAGCAATCTAGCATAGCAAAGATAGTAGAGATTTCGAGGGCATGATCATCTTGCCTGCACAGATGTCAGAGTTGACTGGATCCTCGAAAGCAAACTCAACGGGCTCCTCATTAGCGAACTCGTCTCCCGGCTCTACCCAAACAAGACAAACAAGCAACAAGGACACAATCAACCACGTGCACGGATCAAACAATATGATGCAAGGATGGTATGCTATGCGGGATGCGATGCGGGATGCATATGCAAGATTTGACAAGGGATGCATGAACCTGGACTCAACTTGGGAATCCAAGTGTGCCACTGGAAAGATGAGATGAAATCTCTTGAAAACGATATAAAGAACGCCGGAATCGGAGTTACGGTTTGGAAATGGCAAGCAATTCAAATATGACACCGGTCTGGGATTTACAGCAAGTAGCCATCTAAATGCAAAGAGATGAACATGCTACAGCACCCAAACATGGCATAAAAATACATGGCAGGGATGCATTCATGATGCTTAACAAAAGTCTAGCACTGAGCTACGGCCAATTCATCCATTAACAAGTTCAAACAAGCATGGCAAAAATGCATATGGCAAACAGATTTCAGACTTAGTGAAATTAACACTTGTCTGAAATTTCAGATCAGGCAGCACTCTTCGGAGCAACAAAACTATATGCTATAGGACCTGAACATGGCAAAGTAGAGCATGACATGGAGATACTCAAAGATCTTAACAGAAGTCCCTTAGTGACCTTGAGCCAAAAGGGATCAGAAAATACAATTGTAAGCATGTGAACATGGCAAAAACATAATCAGTTCTCAGACTTAGTGAAAACTGGAGCATGCTGAATA
Source organism: Triticum dicoccoides (assembly GCF_002162155.2). Taxonomy (NCBI): domain Eukaryota; kingdom Viridiplantae; phylum Streptophyta; class Magnoliopsida; order Poales; family Poaceae; genus Triticum; species Triticum dicoccoides. The sequence goes on along the minus strand of NC_041388.1, from coordinate 183,147,412 downwards.
CAAATATCAAGTAGGCATGTTTACGAGCTCGATGCACTCACTACAGAGCAAGTCATGGCAAGCTAAGCATACACCCATCAAGAATACACAAAATACAAGCTAGACATGGCAAGAATAATAACATAGCATGCACAGATCAACTACAACAACATCGGCAAAATCGCTAACAAGTAGACAATCTGTCCAGATTCACGAAGTAGCAAAATTAGAGCTCGATTGACTCAAGCTAGGGTGCTCCATAATTACAAACAAATACATGGATGGATTGAGCACTACAAGATCAACAAAACATCCTTACTTATCATCCTCAAAAGAGGCACGGATCACTAGGAAACAACATGAACATATGGCTATATGAGATAAACAGATCAAGGACTTAGTGAAAATGCTAAGTCTCTGAAATCAGCATTACCAATTGCCTCACTTTGCAAGCTTGTGCTACTCACCACACACATCACAAAAATACAAGGGTTGCACCTCTGGAAAGATGGCAAAACCCTTAACAAAACATATGTAGAGCTCATGGGCATATCATGCACACAATAATCATGTCAAAAATGACAAATATATAAATGGAGTAGCAGATCTGACAAATATCTCAAGTAGCATTCTTCTAACAGCATTTCGGGCATCAAGATGAACTCAAATGAAAATGCTGCAATGAGATGAAATGATGTACTCTCTGAGATGAACATTTTGATATGCTATATGCCCAAAACGGAGGTACGGATGCGGAGTTACAACATGATGAACAACGCAAAATAACTAGGGTTAGGAGGGGAAAGTCAACCGAGTGGATCTCCTCAGATCCAGATCTGCATGCTTCTCGAGGCGGTCGCCGAGAACACTGTAGATGCCGACGAACTCGCCGGAGAGGAGGGGCCGGCCGGAGGACTTGCCGGAGTTGGGGAGGAGTGGCTGGAGCGGCGCTCCGCGGCGATGGGCGGGGCGGCTGGCGAGCTTGCGGCGGCGCGGCGACGACCCGCGGCACTGGCCAGCGAGGAGGTTGGCGCTGGCGGGGAGCCTGTCACGGCAGAGCGGCGAGGATCGCGGCGGCGTC
>NC_041388.1:183142598-183145769 GCF_002162155.2 Triticum dicoccoides | reverse complement strand
GGAGGCGGCGGGGCGGTCGGGCGCGGGCGGCGGCGGTTTCGGGCTTGCGGGGGCCCGACATGGGCCTGGCAGGCCGGGGGCGCGAGGTGGCGGCGCCTGCCACATGGCGCGCTACGAGTGGCGGCAGCGTTCTGTCCGGCGGACTTCGTACATGTCCGGCGCCGCGCGAGGGATGTATCTAGGGTTTCGGAGGAAGAAGAACGGGAATTTAGGGGGGGGGGTCTTTATATAGGCATAGGAGGAGCTAGGAGAGCCAAATGAGGTGCGGTTTTCGGCCACGCGATCGTGATCGAACGCTCTAGATAATGGAGAAGGTTTAGGTGGGTTTTGGGCCAAATTGGAGGGGTGTTGGGCTGCAACACACACGAGGCATTTTTGGTCCCTTGGTTAACCGTTGGAGTATCAAACGAAGTCCAAATGGTACGAAACTTGACAAGCGGTCTACCGGTAGTAAACCAAGGCCGCTTAGCAAGTCTCAGTCCAATCCGGAAATGTTTAAACCCCACACACGAAAGAAAGGTAGAAATGACCACCGGAGGAGAACGAAGCGCTGGAATGCAAAACGGACAACGGGGAAAATGCTCGGATGCATGAGATGAACACGTATGCAAATGCAATGCACATGATGACATGATATGAGATGCATGACAACGACAACAACACGCGGAGACAAAGACCCGAACCCAAGAAAATAAAATAACTTAAAGCAGGAAATGGCAAGAGTTGGAGTACAAATTGGGAAAGTTACATCCGGGGTGTTACATCCACATCATACCTTTACCCTTCCTATAAGCTTAAATAGTCTTGATCACGAGGGTGTGAGATTGATGAGTCCCCGTGACTCACATATTACTTCCAAAACTAGTTGCAGGGACCGATGATGACATTCCAAGTGATTCGACAAGCTCAAGTGGGAGTTCGATGAGGACTCAGGACGATACTACGTGTCTTTCCCAGATGATCAGTAGTGGTGCCCAGTTGGGGCAATCAGGGACTATGTTGCATTTGGGGTTTATCTTCATTTTGGTTTCGTAGTCATACCTTGAGTGTATTTGGATGAATGTAATGATATTTATGCTATTTGTGTGACGTGGCGAGTGTAAGCCAACTATGTATCCTTTTCCCTTATTGTATTACATGGGTTGTTGTGAAGATTACCTCACTTGCGACATTGCTTTCAATGCGGTCATGCCTCTAAGTCGTGCTTCGACATGTGGGAGATATAGCCGCATCGAGGGCGTTACATCTAGCTGGGTGATGAAGTTCGCCGGAGGAAAACAGGGCGTTGCCCCCTAATACACTTCGGCTGGGAGACTGTTGGTGTTGGTCAAGTCAGTTGTCAGAGTTGACTGGATCCTCGAAAGCAAACTCAACAGGCTCCTCGTTAGCGAACTCATCTCCCGGCTCTACCCAAAGAAGACAAACAAACAACAAGGACACAATCAACCACGTGCACGGATCAAACAATATGATGCAAGGATGGTATGCTATGCGGGATGCGATGCGGGATGCATATGCAAGATTTGACAAGGGATGCATGAACCTGGCCTCAACTTGGGAATCCAAGTGTGCCATTGGAAAGATGAGATGAAATCTCTTGAAAACGATATAAAGAACGCCGGAATCGGAGTTACGGTTCGGAAATGGCAAGCAATTCAAATATGACACCGGTCTGCGATTTACAGCAAGTAGCCATCTAAATGCAAAGAGATGAACATGCTACAGCACCCAAACATGGCATAAAAATACATGGCAGGGATGCATTCATGATGCTTAACAAAAGTCTAGCACTGAGCTACGGCCAATTCATCCATTAACAGGTTCAAACAAGCATGGCAAAAATGCATATGGCAAACAGATTTCAGACTTAGTGAAATTAACACTTGTCTGAAATTTCAGATCAGGCAGCACTCTTCGGAGCAACAAAACTATATGCTACAGGACCTGAACATGGCAAAGTAAAGCATGGCATGGAGCTACTCAAAGAGCTTAACAGAAGTCCCTTAGTGACCTTGAGCCAAAAGGGATCAGAAAATACAATTGCAAGCATGTGAACATGGCAAAAACATAATCAGTTCTCAGACTTAGTGAAAACTGGAGCATGCTGAATACAGATATCAAGTAGGCATGTTTACGAGCTCGATGCACTCACTACAGAGCAAGTCATGGCAAGCTAAGCATACACCCATCAAGAATACACAAAATGCAAGCTAGACATGGCAAGAATAATAACATAGCATGCATGGATCAACTACAACAACATTGGCAAAATCGCTAACAAGTAGACAATCTTCCCAGATTCACGAAGTAGCAAAAGTAGAGCTCGATTGACTCAAGCTAGGGTGCTCCATAATTACAAACAAAGACATGGATGGATAGAGCACTACAAGATCAACAAAACATCCTTACTTATCATCCTCAAAAGAGGCGCGGATCACTAGGAAACAACATGAACATATGGCCATATGAGATAAACAGATCAAGGACTTAGTGGAAATGCTAAGTCTCTGAAATCAGCATTACCAATTGCCTCACTTTGCAAGCTTGTGCTACTCACCACACACATCACAAAAATACATGGGTTGCACCTCTGGAAAGATGGCAAAACCCTTAACAAAACATATGTAGAGCTCATGGGCATATCATGCACACAATAATCATGTCAAAAATGACAAATATATAAATGGAGTAGCAGATCTGACAAATATCTCAAGTAGCATTCTTCTAACAGCATTTCGGGCATCAAGATGAACTCAAATGAAAATGATGCAATGAGATGAAATGATGTACTCTCTGAGATGAACATTTTGATATGCTATATGCCCAAAACGGAGGTACGGATGCGGAGTTACAACATGATGAACAACGCAAAATAACTAGGGTTAGGAGGGGAAAGTCAACCGAGTGGATCTCCTCAGATCCAGATCTGCATGCTTCTCGAGGCGGTCGCCGAGAACACTGTAGATGCCGACGAACTCGCCGGAGAGGAGGGGCCGGCCGGAGGACTTGCCGGAGTTGGGGAGGAGTGGCTGGAGCGGCGCTCCGCGGCGATGGGCGGGGCGGCTGGCGAGCTTGCGGCGGCGCGGCGACGACCCGCGGCACTGGCCAGCGAGGAGGTTGGCGCTGGCGGGGAGCCTGTCACGGCAGAGCGGCGAGGATCGCGGCGGCGTC
>NC_041388.1:183138689-183141579 GCF_002162155.2 Triticum dicoccoides | reverse complement strand
GGTCCCTTGGTTAACCGTTGGAGTATCAAACGAAGTCCAAATGGTACGAAACTTGACAAGCGGTCTACCGGTAGTAAACCAAGGCCGCTTAGCAAGTCTCAGTCCAATCCGGAAATGTTTAAACCCCACACACGAAAGAAAGGTAGAAATGACCACCGGAGGAGAACGAAGCGCTGGAATGCAAAACGGACAACGGGGAAAATGCTCGGATGCATGAGATGAACACGTATGCAAATGCAATGCACATGATGACATGATATGAGATGCATGACAACGACAACAACACGCGGAGACAAAGACCCGAACCCAAGAAAATAAAATAACTTAAAGCAGGAAATGGCAAGAGTTGGAGTACAAATTGGGAAAGTTACATCCGGGGTGTTACATCCACATCATACCTTTACCCTTCCTATAAGCTTAAATAGTCTTGATCACGAGGGTGTGAGATTGATGAGTCCCCGTGACTCACATATTACTTCCAAAACTAGTTGCAGGGACCGATGATGACATTCCAAGTGATTCGACAAGCTCAAGTGGGAGTTCGATGAGGACTCAGGACGATACTACGTGTCTTTCCCAGATGATCAGTAGTGGTGCCCAGTTGGGGCAATCAGGGACTATGTTGCATTTGGGGTTTATCTTCATTTTGGTTTCGTAGTCATACCTTGAGTGTATTTGGATGAATGTAATGATATTTATGCTATTTGTGTGACGTGGCGAGTGTAAGCCAACTATGTATCCTTTTCCCTTATTGTATTACATGGGTTGTTGTGAAGATTACCTCACTTGCGACATTGCTTTCAATGCGGTCATGCCTCTAAGTCGTGCTTCGACATGTGGGAGATATAGCCGCATCGAGGGCGTTACATCTAGCTGGGTGATGAAGTTCGCCGGAGGAAAACAGGGCGTTGCCCCCTAATACACTTCGGCTGGGAGACTGTTGGTGTTGGTCAAGTCAGTTGTCAGAGTTGACTGGATCCTCGAAAGCAAACTCAACAGGCTCCTCGTTAGCGAACTCATCTCCCGGCTCTACCCAAAGAAGACAAACAAACAACAAGGACACAATCAACCACGTGCACGGATCAAACAATATGATGCAAGGATGGTATGCTATGCGGGATGCGATGCGGGATGCATATGCAAGATTTGACAAGGGATGCATGAACCTGGCCACAACTTGGGAATCCAAGTGTGCCATTGGAAAGATGAGATGAAATCTCTTGAAAACGATATAAAGAACGCCGGAATCGGAGTTACGGTTTGGAAATGGCAAGCAATTCAAATATGACACCGGTCTGCGATTTACAGCAAGTAGCCATCTAAATGCAAAGAGATGAACATGCTACAGCACCCAAACATGGCATAAAAATACATGGCAGGGATGCATTCATGATGCTTAACAAAAGTCTAGCACTGAGCTACGGCCAATTCATCCATTAACAGGTTCAAACAAGCATGGCAAAAATGCATATGGCAAACAGATTTCAGACTTAGTGAAATTAACACTTGTCTGAAATTTCAGATCAGGCAGCACTCTTCGGAGCAACAAAACTATATGCTACAGGACCTGAACATGGCAAAGTAAAGCATGGCATGGAGCTACTCAAAGAGCTTAACAGAAGTCCCTTAGTGACCTTGAGCCAAAAGGGATCAGAAAATACAATTGCAAGCATGTGAACATGGCAAAAACATAATCAGTTCTCAGACTTAGTGAAAACTGGAGCATGCTGAATACAGATATCAAGTAGGCATGTTTACGAGCTCGATGCACTCACTACAGAGCAAGTCATGGCAAGCTAAGCATACACCCATCAAGAATACACAAAATGCAAGCTAGACATGGCAAGAATAATAACATAGCATGCATGGATCAACTACAACAACATTGGCAAAATCGCTAACAAGTAGACAATCTGCCCAGATTCACGAAGTAGCAAAAGTAGAGCTCGATTGACTCAAGCTAGGGTGCTCCATAATTACAAACAAAGACATGGATGGATAGAGCACTACAAGATCAACAAAACATCCTTACTTATCATCCTCAAAAGAGGCACGGATCACTAGGAAACAACATGAACATATGGCCATATGAGATAAACAGATCAAGGACTTAGTGGAAATGCTAAGTCTCTGAAATCAGCATTACCAATTGCCTCACTTTGCAAGCTTGTGCTACTCACCACACACATCACAAAAATACATGGGTTGCACCTCTGGAAAGATGGCAAAACCCTTAACAAAACATATGTAGAGCTCGTGGGCATATCATGCACACAATAATCATGTCAAAAATGACAAATATATAAATGGAGTAGCAGATCTGACAAATATCTCAAGTAGCATTCTTCTAACAGCATTTCGGGCATCAAGATGAACTCAAATGAAAATGATGCAATGAGATGAAATGATGTACTCTCTAAGATGAACATTTTGATATGCTATATGCCCAAAACGGAGGTACGGATGCGGAGTTACGGCATGATGAACAACGCAAAATAATTAGGGTTAGGAGGGGAAAGTCAATCGAGTGGATCTCCTCAAATCCAGATCTGCACGCTTCCCGAGGCGGTCGCCGGAGAACACTGTAGATGCCGACGAACTCGCCGGAGAGGAGGGGCCGGCCGGAGGACTTGCCAGAGTTGGGGAGGAGCGGCCGGAGCGGCGCTCCGCGGCGATGGGCGGGGCGGCTGGCGAGCTTGCGGCGGCGCGGCGACGACCCGCGGCACTGGCCAGCGAGGAGGTTGGCGCTAGCGGGGAGCCTGTCACGGCAGAGCGGCGAGGATCGCGGCGGCGTTCGGCGCCGGACGCGGGGAAGGAGGCGGCGGGGCGGACGGGCGCGGGCGGCGGCGGTTTCGGGCTTGCGGGGGCCCGACATGGGCCTGGCGGGCCG
>NC_041388.1:183135134-183138105 GCF_002162155.2 Triticum dicoccoides | reverse complement strand
TATATAGGCATAGGAGGAGCTAGGAGAGCCAAATGAGGTGCGGTTTTCGGCCACGCGATCGTGATCGAACGCTCTAGATAATGGAGAAGGTTTAGGTGGGTTTTGGGCCAAATTGGAGGGGTGTTGGGCTGCAACACACACGAGGCATTTTCGGTCCCTTGGTTAACCGTTGGAGTATCAAACGAAGTCCAAATGGTACGAAACTTGACAAGCGGTCTACCGGTAGTAAACCAAGGCCGCTTAGCAAGTCTCAGTCCAATCCGGAAATGTTTAAACCCCACACACGAAAGAAAGGTAGAAATGACCACCGGAGGAGAACGAAGCGCTGGAATGCAAAACGGACAACGGGGAAAATGCTCGGATGCATGAGATGAACACGTATGCAAATGCAATGCACATGATGACATGATATGAGATGCATGACAATGACAACAACACACGGAGACAAAGACCCGAACCCAAGAAAATAAAATAACTTAAAGCAGGAAACGGCAAGAGTTGGAGTACAAATTGGGAAAGTTACATCCGGGGTGTTACATCCACATCATACCTTTACCCTTCCTATAAGCTTAAATAGTCTTGATCGCGAGGGTGTGAGATTGATGAGTCCCCGTGACTCACATATTACTTCCAAAACTAGTTGCAGGGACCGATGATGACATTCCAAGTGATTCGACAAGCTCAAGTGGGAGTTCGATGAGGACTCAGGACGATACTCCGTGTCTTTCCCAGATGATCAGTAGTGGTGCCCAGTTGGGGCAATCAGGGACTATGTTGCATTTGGGGTTTATCTTCATTTTGGTTTCGTAGTCGTACCTTGAGTGTATTTGGATGAATGTAATGATATTTATGCTATTTGTGTGACGTGGCGAGTGTAAGCCAACTATGTATCCTTTTCCCTTATTGTATTACATGGGTTGTTGTGAAGATTACCTCACTTGCGACATTGCTTTCAATGCGGTCATGCCTCTAAGTCGTGCTTCGACACGTGGGAGATATAGCCGCATCGAGGGCGTTACATCTAGCTGGGTGATGAAGTTCGCCGGAGGAAAACAGGGTGTTGCCCCCTAATACACTTCGGCTGGGAGACTGTTGGTGTTGGTCAAGTCAGTTGTCAGAGTTGACTGGATCCTCGAAAGCAAACTCAACAGGCTCCTCGTTAGCGAACTCATCTCCCGGCTCTACCCAAAGAAGACAAACAAGCAACAAGGACACAATCAACCACGTGCACGGATCAAACAATATGATGCAAGGATGGTATGCTATGCGGGATGCGATGCGGGATGCATATGCAAGATTTGACAAGGGATGCATGAACCTGGCCTCAACTTGGGAATCCAAGTGTGCCATTGGAAAGATGAGATGAAATCTCTTGAAAACGATATAAAGAACGCCGGAATCGGAGTTACGGTTTGGAAATGGCAAGCAATTCAAATATGACACCGGTCTGCGATTTACAGCAAGTAGCCATCTAAATGCAAAGAGATGAACATGCTACAACACCCAAACATGGCATAAAAATACATGGCAGGGATGCATTCATGATGCTTAACAAAAGTCTAGCACTGAGCTACGGCCAATTCATCCACTAACAGGTTCAAACAAGCATGGCAAAAATGCATATGGCAAACAGATTTCAGACTTAGTGAAATTAACACTTGTCTGAAATTTCAGATCAGGTAGCACTCTTCGGAGCAACAAAACTATATGTTACAGGACCTGAACATGGCAAAGTAAAGCATGGCATGGAGCTACTCAAAGAGCTTAACAGAAGTCGCTTAGTGACCTTGAGCCAAAAGGGATCAGAAAATACAATTGCAAGCATGTGAACATGGCAAAAACATAATCAGTTCTCAGACTTAGTGAAAACTGGAGCATGCTGAATACAGATATCAAGTAGGCATGTTTACGAGCTCGATGCACTCACTACAGAGCAAGTCATGGCAAGCTAAGCATACACCCATCAAGAATACACAAAATGCAAGCTAGACATGGCAAGAATAATAACATAGCATGCACGGATCAACTACAACAACATCGGCAAAATCGCTAACAAGTAGACAATCTGCCCAGATTCACGAAGTAGCAAAAGTAGAGCTCGATTGACTCAAGCTAGGGTGATCCATAATTACAAACAAAGACATGGATGGATAGAGCACTACAAGATCAACAAAACATCCTTACTTATCATCCTCAAAAGAGGCACGGATCACTAGGAAACAACATGAACATATGGCCATATGAGATAAACAGATCAGGGACTTAGTGGAAATGCTAAGTCTCTGAAATCAGCATTACCAATTGCCTCACTTTGCAAGCTTGTGCTACTCACCACACACATCACAAAAATACATGGGTTGCACCTCTGGAAAGATGGCAAAACCCTTAACAAAACATATGTAGAGCTCATGGGCATATCATGCACACAATAATCATGTCAAAAATGACAAATATATAAATGGAGTAGCAGATCTGACAAATATCTCAAGTAGCATTCTTCTAACAGCATTTCGGTCATCAAGATGAACTCAAATGAAAATGACGCAATGAGATGAAATGATGTACTCTCTGAGATGAACATTTTGATATGCTATATGCCCAAAACGGAGGTACGGATGCGGAGTTACGGCATGATGAACAACGCAAAATAATTAGGGTTAGGAGGGGAAAGTCAATCGAGTGGATCTCCTCAAATCCAGATCTGCACGCTTCCCGAGGCGGTCGCCGGAGAACACTGTAGATGCCGACGAACTCGCCGAAGAGGAGGGGCCGGCCGGAGGACTTGCCGGAGTTGGGGAGGAGCGGCCGGAGCGACGCTCCGCGGCGATGGGCGGGGCGGCTGGCGAGCTTGCGGCAGCGCGGCGACGACCTGCGGCACCGGCCGGCGAGGAGGTTGGTGCTGGCGGGGAGGCTGTCACGGTGGAGCGGCGAGGATCGCGGCAGCGTCAACCGCCGGACGCGGGGAAGGAGG
>NC_041388.1:183125282-183134918 GCF_002162155.2 Triticum dicoccoides | reverse complement strand
TGGGCCTGGCGGGCCGGGGGCGCGAGGTGGCGGCGCCGCCACATGGCGCGCTACGAGTGGCGGCGGCGCTCTGTCCGGCGGACTTCGGACATGTCCGGCGGCGCGCGAGGGATGGATCTAGGGTTTCGGCAGAAGAAGAACGGGAATTTCGAGGGGGGGGGGTCTTTATATAGGCATACGAGGAGCTAGGAGAGTCCAAATGAGGTGCGGTTTACGGCCACGCAATCGTGATCGAACGCTCTAGATAATGGAGAAGGTTTAGGTGGGTTTTGGGCCAAATTGGAGGGGTGTTGGGCTGCAACACACACGAGGCCTTTTCGGTCCCTTGGTTAACCGTTGGAGTATCAAACGAAGTCCAAATGGTACGAAACTTGACAAGCGGTCTACCGGTGGTAAACCAAGGCCGCTTGGCAAGTCTCAGTCCAATCCGGAAATGTTTAAACCCCACACACGAAAGAAAGGTAGAAATGACCACCGGAGGAGAACGAAGCGCGGGAATGCAAAACGGACAATGAGGAAAATGCTCGGATGCATGAGATGAACACGTATGCAAATGCAATGCACATGATGACATGATATGAGATGCATGACAACGACAACAACACACGGAGACAAAGACCCGAACCCGAGAAAATAAAATAACTTAAAGACGGAAACAGCAAGAGTTGGAGTACAAATTGGGAAAGTTACATCCGGGGTGTTACAACACTCCACCACTACGAAAGGATCTCGTCCCGAGATCTAGGACTGAAAGAACGTCGGGTACTCAGAACGGAGGTGATCCTCGCGTTCCCAGGTAGCTTCATGGTCGGAATGGTGTGACCACTTGACTTTGAGGAATTTGATTGACTTGTTGCGAGTCTTGCATTCAGTCTCTTCAAGAATAGCAACGGGGTGCTCACGATAGGAGAGATCTTCTTGGAGCTCAATGTCCTCGAAGTTGACGGTGCGGTCAGGAGTCTTGAAGCACTTTCGGAGCTGAGAGACATGGAACACATCATGAACATTTGCAAAGTTTGAAGGAAGCTCGATTTGATAGGCGAGATCGCCTCTCTTGCTGAAAATCTTGAAAGGTCCCACATATCTAGGGGCAAGCTTCCCTTTGATACCGAAGCGACGAGTACCTTTCATAGCAGAGACGCAGAGGTACACATGATCTCCGATCTCGAAAGCCAAATCACGGTGCTTACTATCATAGTAGCTCTTCTGGCGGGATTTGGCTGCTTTGAGGTTATATCGAATGACTTGACACATTTCCTCTGCCTCTGTGATTAAGTCATTTCCCAAAAGCTGACGTTCGCCGGTTTCAGACCAGTTGAGAGGGGTACGGCACTTCCTACCATACAGAATTTCAAATGGGGCCTTGCCCGAACTTGCTTGAAAACTGTTGTTGTAGGAGAATTCAACATAAGGTAGACAATCCTCCCACTTCATGCCGAAGGAGATCACACAAGCCCTGAGCATATCTTCAAGAATCTGGTTGACACGCTCGACTTGACCGCTAGTTTGAGGATGGAAAGCTGTGCTGAAGCGGATGTTGGTGCCCATGGCCTTCTAAAAAGAATCCCAAAACTTGGAGGTAAAGATGCTGCCACGGTCTGAAGAGATCACTTGTGGAATACCAATGCAGAGAGACAATTCGAGAGGTATAGAGTTCCGCCAATTGAGCTGCAGTGATCGACTCTTTGATAGGCAGAAAGTGAGCCACTTTGGTGAGTTTGTCGATGACAACAAATATAGCATCATTACCACGCTTGGACTTTGCAAACCCAGTCACGAAGTCCATCTCAATGTGGTCAAACTTCCATTCTGGAATGGCAAGAGGTTGGAGGAGACCCGCTGGCCTTTGGTGTTCTGCCTTCACTCTTCTGCAGACATCACATTCATTCACGAATTGAGCAATCTCGCGCTTCATTCGAGTCCACCAATAAGCCTGCTTGAGGTCCTGATACATCTTCGTACTCCCAGGGTGGATAGAGAGGAGAGAATTGTGAGCCTCATTCATGATCACTTTACGGAGGTCACCTTTGGGTACAACAATGCGATCCTCGAAGAAGAGAGTATCCTTGTCATCAAGGCGGTAGCACTTGTACTTGGGTTGACTCTTGGCAATCCCAATCTTCACCCTTTTCACCATAGCATCAAGAAGCTGGGCTTGGCGAATAAGGTCTTCCAAGGTAGGAGAGACTTGAAGGTTGGCGAGGAAACCTTGAGGAACAACTTGCAGATTAAGTTTGCGGAAAGCTTCACAAAGCTCGGGTTGATAAGGCTTGAGAATCAGACTGTTGCAATAAGCCTTTCTGCTCAATGCGTCAGCAATCACATTGGCCTTGCCTGGAGTATACTCGATACTCGGATTATACTCTTGAATCATTTCGACCCATCGAGTTTGCCTGAGGTTGAGATTAGGCTGAGTGAAGATGTACTTGAGACTCTTGTGGTCAGTGAAAATGTCCACTTTTCTTCCCAATAAGAGATGTCTCCAAGTCAAAAGAGCATGCACAACTTCCGTCAACTCGAGATCATGAGTGGGGTAGTTCTTCTCATTAGGCTTCAACTGGCGAGAGGTATAAGCAACAACTTTCTTCTCTTGCATGAACACTGCGCCAAGACCTTGGAGAGAGGCATCACAAAAGACCTCGTACGGCTTGGATTCATCAGGCGGAGTCAGAACTGGAGCAGTGATCAATTTCTCTTTCAAAGTGTTGAAAGCAATGTCACACTCCGGAGACCAAACGTACTTGACGTGCTTCTGGAGAAGATTTGAGAGAGGCTTCGCGATCTTGGAAAAGTTTTCAACGAATCTTCGACAATAACTTGCGAGACCGAGGAAGCTACGGAGTTGCTTCACGTTCTGAGGAGGTTCCCAATTCACAATTGCAGACACCTTCTCAGGATTCACCGCAATGCCCTTGGCAGAGATGATATGACCAAGATAAAGAACCTCATCGAGCCAAAATTAGCACTTGGAGAACTTGGCGTAGAACTTGTGTTCCCTGAGCTTATCGAGTACCAAACGCAAGTGCTTGGCATGATCTTCCTTGTTCTTCGAGAAAACCAAAATGTCATTGAGATAGACCAAAACGAAGTCATTGGTGTAGGCGTTGAAGATGAAGTTCATCATGGGAGAGAACGTCGGAGGAGCGTTGACGAGGCCAAAAGACATGATAGTGTATTCATATGAACCATAGCTTGTCCTGAAGGCCGTCTTGGGAATATCTTACTCACGGATTCGAATCTGATGATAACCCATACGGAGATCAAGCTTGGAGAATACTTGGGCACCTTTGAGTTGTTCGAACAGCTCGTTGATGTTGGGAAGTGGATATTTGTTCTTGATGGTCTTCTTGTTAAATGGACGGTAATCAACACAAAGTCGGTCCGTTCCATCCTTCTTCTTCACAAAATGAACACCACAACCCCACGGAGAAGAACTAGGTCGGATGAGACCCATTCTCTCTTGAATATCGAGTTGCTTCTTCAGCTCCTTCAACTCTTCAGGTCCGAGCTTGTAAGGACGCTTGCACACTGGTTCTGTACCGGGCTCAAGATTAATGACGAATTCAACTGGCTGGTGCGGAGGCATTCCTAGAAGCTCTTCTGGAAAGACGTCTTGATATTCGCAAACGACTGGAATTTGCGAGATAGCATCGAGTTCACCCTTTTCATTGAGATAAAACAGACGGATAGTATTATCCTGAGCAGCAAAGACAATTACATCCTCAGACGAATGAGTCAATTGAATCTGCCTGTCTACACAATCAAGCTGAGCCTTGTGCTTAGAAAGCCAATCCATCCCGAGAATAAGATCAATATCTGAGTTACCAAGGATCATTGGAGAAGCCAGAAACTTGAAATCACCCATCGAGATAGAAATATCAGGAACCTCGTAGTTAGCGAGCAAACATCTACCTGGAGAGACAACTGCTAATGGCTTATGCATAACTTGAGAAAACCACCCATGCTTAGATGCAAAAGGTCTCGAGATAAAACAATGCGATGCACCCGTGTCAAAAAGAACTTTAGCTGGAATATCATTAACAGGAAGGTTACCCATGATGACATCTGATGAATCCTCTGCCTGAGCTGCATTCACCATATTGACCTTGGCGTACTTGGGGTTATGCTTGACCACAGCTGTACTTGCCGATCTCACAGGAGGAGGAGGAGGAAGACACCTCTGATTGAGACACTTGTTGGCATAGTGACCCTTCTGTTGGCACTTGTTGCACGTGACCTCTGAAAGCGGACAGTGATACGGAGCACTCGATGTTGGAGCTTGAGATGAAGTCTTGTTCTGAAAGCCAGGGTTGGGTGGGTGGGAAGATCCACTGCCATCTTTGCTCTTCTACTGATACGACTGATGGAACGGAGGAGAAGGAAGCCAATACTTCTGCTGCTTGGCCACTTGAGTAGAGGAAGAAGGAGTAGCATCTCTGACTCGCTTCTTGGAAGCATCACACCTCAATTGAGCGGCCTCTTGCTTCAATGCCATGTTGTAGAACTCATCGTACCTCAAGGGCTCGAAGAGAACAAGAGCTAGCTGAATTTCTTCTCTGAGACCACCCCTGAACTGGTATATCATGCTCTTCTCACCAGGTACGTCCTGCTTGGCGAAGCGGGCGAGCTTCTGAAACAACTTGTTGTAGTCATAGACAGACAAAGAGCCTTGCTTCAGGTTGCGGAATTCCTCACGCTTGCTTTCAACCATGCTCTAAGGAATATGATGAGCTCGGAAATCTTGACGGAATTCATCCCAAGTGATCACACGTCCACCTCTGGAATCCTTGTACTGCTGGAACCATTCTGGAGCTTGATCTTTGAGTTGGAAGGAAGCGAACTTGACAAAGTCCTCAGGCCTGACGTTCCTGCACTCGAAATGCTTGCACAGATCCATAAGCCAATCGTCAGCATCGGTTGGCTCAACTCAATTGCTGAAAGTCTTTGGCCCGTTAGCAAGGAACTGGTTGAGTGTAGCAAAGTGATTCTGATTGTTGCCTTGGTTCCCTTGGTTGCCTTGATTGCACTCTTGAAGAATTTGCATGATCAACTGTGTGTTTGCATTGGTTGCGGCCATCACAGCTTGCCATGCCTCCGGAGGAGGTGGAGGTGGTAGTGGATCAGGATTCGGAGTCGTGCGCGTTGGAGGAGCCATCCTGAAGAGGTTGACATGCATTAGCACATTGATAGATAAATATTGAAGCTGAATCCAACGGAATGAAAATTGCAACATATAGTCTTCACATCCGAACAAAATGAACGAATGCATTTCTCTTGAAATGGTCACATATTCATAAATTGAGAAGCCACTAGAATTAAGGTAGAGAAATAAATCAACAAGGTGCGGATCAAGAACGAATACTCGGTAAGAAATCCCAATCTCAAACCAACTATCCGTGGAAGAAGAGCTAGAGCTACTAGAATTCCCACCGATGAAACTCCCGAACCTTTCCGGTTATGCAATCAGGTGTTGGGGATACAGGGGAAGCATAATATCTCACCCAAATCTAACAAATCCTACATCCAGCTGTATCCATCCTTCAACACATAACCAAGAAAAACTTCGGAAACCATCTACCTCAACCTTCGAAAAGCATCTGTTATACAAGTTATGGCGATACTCCCGAACTCCCGCCCCAGCACTGGGTGGTGTCGAGGTTATCTCACCAACGAACTGCATAAAAGAGATTTTCGATGTCGGCGTACTAGACTTAGGTATTCCAGAACTGCAACGATAAAATTATGACGACAACACCTCAGAGCTCAACTCCCCGGGACACTTCCACAAAACCCCTGACAGGAGGCACCAAGACAATGTTCTCG
The DNA here is from genome assembly GCF_002162155.2 of Triticum dicoccoides. Classification (NCBI taxonomy): domain Eukaryota; kingdom Viridiplantae; phylum Streptophyta; class Magnoliopsida; order Poales; family Poaceae; genus Triticum; species Triticum dicoccoides. The sequence continues at coordinate 183,129,095 of NC_041388.1, read as the reverse complement.
TCATAAAACCATCAGAACGATTCCAAGATACCCGCGTGATCCTAAAATTTTTTTAGTGAAATTTGTGAAGAGAAGAGTCAAAACTCTACGTCAGGATGCCTTACCAGAGCGATGAGGAGACTGTGAAGTAAAAAGAATTCCTAAACACTCCGATATATAATTCCTAAATGACTCAAAACATTTTTCTAGACACAACTCGGCTGCTAAAAAAATCAAGCAATGGGGCTCCTAAGGTCGGGGAAGGCTCTAATTACCAACTTGTAACACCCTCGATGCGACTATAGCTCCCACGTGTCGACGCACGACTTAGAGGCATAATCGCATTGAAGGCAATGTCGCAAGTTAGGCAATCTTCACAACATCCCATGTAATATAAATAATAAAGGGGAGATAACATAGTTGGCTTACACTCGCCACGTCAATCAAGTACATAAATAACATTACATCATCCAAACACTCATGGCCCGACTACGGTGCCAAAATAAAAGATAACCCAACATGCGACACGGTCCCGTTCACCCCCAAGTGGGCACCACTACTGATCATCAGGAAAGGAAACATAGTAACATTGAGAGTCCTCGTCGAACTCCCACTTGAGCTCAAGCGCGTCACCTGGAGCGGAATCATCAGGCCCTGCATCTGGTGTAATAGTAATCTGTGAGCCACAGGGACTCAGCAATCTCGCACCCTCGCGATCAAGACTATTTAAGCTTAATAGGTATGGCAAGGTAAATATATGGAGCTGCAGCAAGCAACTAGCGAATATGGTGGCTATCCTGTTCGCAAAAGAGAGCGAGAAGAGGAGGCAAAGCACGAACGCATAACTAGAGAGAAACCTGCGCAAACATTACTCCAACACCGTGTCCACTTCCCGGACTCCGCCGAGAAGAGGCCATCACGGTAACTCACATGGTTGATACATTTTAATTAAGTTAAGGTTCAAGTTATCTACAACCGGACATTAACAAATTCCCATCTGCCCATAACTGCGGGCACGACTTTCAAAAGTTCAAATCCCTGCAGGGGAGTCCCAAAAACTTAGCCCATGACAATCTCTCACGGTCAACGAAGGAATAGACCTCCTCCCGAGACGTTCCGATCAGACTCGGTACCTCGGTTCTTCAAGACACTTCGACAGGTTAAAACAAATCCAGCAACACCGCCCGAATGTGCCGACAAATCCCGATAGGAGCTGCACATATCTCTTTCTCAGGGCACACTCAGATTGTCTAAACTTCCGGTAGGCCAGCCCAGAGTTGCCCCTGGTAGCCACCGGCGGCTGATGAGTTGGACCAACACTCAGAGGAGCACTGGCCCGGGGGGGTTTAAATAAGATGACCCTCGGGCTCCGGAAACCCAAGGGAAAAAGAGGCTATGTGTCAAATGGTAAAACCAAGGTTGGGCATTGCTGGAAAAGCTTTAATCAAGGCGAACTATCAAGGGGTTCCCATTATAAGCCAACCGCGTAAGGAACGCAAAATCCAGGAACATAACACCGATATGACGGAAACTAGGGCGGCAAGAGTGGAACAAAACACTAGGCGAGAGGCTGAGCCTTCCACCCTTTACCAAGTATATAGATGCATTAAGATAACAAGATAATATAATGATATACCAACAAGTAAATAATGTTCCAACAAGGAACGGTCTCCAATCTTCACCTGCAACTAGCAACGCTATAAGAGGGGCTGAGCAAAGCGGTAACATAGCCAATCAACGGTTTGCTAGGACATGGTGGGTTAGAGGTTTGACATGGAAATTTGGGAGGCTTGAAAGCAAGTGGTAGGCATCATAGCATTGGCATAGCAAAAGAGCGAGCAATCTAGCATAGCAAAGATAGTAGTGATTTCCAGGGTATGATCATCTTGCCTGCACAATTGTCAGAGTTGACTGGATCCTCGAAAGCAAACTCAATGGGCTACTCGATAGTGAACTCGTCTCCCGGCTCTACCCAAACAAGACAAACAAGCAACAAGGACACAATCAACCACGTGCACGGATCAAACAATATGATGCAAGGATGGTATGCTATGCGGGATGCGATGCGGGATGCATATGCAAGATTTGACAAGGGATGCATGAACCTGGCCTCAACTTGGGAATCCAAGTGTGCCACTGGAAAGATGAGATGAAATCTCTTGAAAACGATATAAAGAACGCCGGAATCGGAGTTACGCTTTGGAAATGGCAAGCAATTCAAATATGACACCGGTCTACGATTTACAGCAAGTAGACATCTAAATGCAAAGAGATGAACATGCTACAGCACCCAAACATGGCATAAAAATACATGGCAGGGATGCATTCATGATGCTTAACAAAAGTCTAGCACTGAGCTACGGCCAATTCATCCATTAACAGGTTCAAACAAGCATGGCAAAAATGCATATGGCAAACAGATTTCAGACTTAGTGAAATTAACACTTGTCTGAAATTTCAGATCAGGCAGCACTCTTCGGAGCAACAAAACTATATGCTACAGGACCTGAACATGGCAAAGTAAAGCATGACATGGAGCTACTCAAAGATATTAACAAAAGTCCCTTAGTGACCTTGAGCCAAAAGGGATCAGAAAATACAATTGCAAGCATGTGAACATGGCAAAAACATAATCAGTTCTCAGACTTAGTGAAAACTGGAGCATGCTGAAAACAGATATCAAGTAGGCATGTTTACAAGCTCGATGCACTCACTACAAAGCAAGTCATGGCAAGCTAAGCATACACCCATCAATAATACACAAAATGCAAGCTAGACATGGCAAGAATAATAACATAGCATGCACGGATCAACTACAACAACATCGGCAAAATTGGTAACAAGTAGACAATCTGCCCAGATTCACGAAGTAGCAAAAGTAGAGCTCGATTGACTCAAGCTAGGGTGCTCCATAATTACAAACAAAGACATGGATGGATAGAGCACTACAAGATCAACAAAACATCCTTACTTATCATCCTCAAAAGAGGCACAGATCACTAGGAAACAACATGAACATATGGCCATATGAGATAAACAGATCAAGGACTTAGTGGAAATGCTAAGTCTCTGAAATCAGCATTACCAATTGCCTCACTTTGCAATCTTGTGCTAGTCACCACACACATCACAAAAATACATGGGTTGCACCTCTGGAAAGATGGCAAAACCCTTAACAAAACATATGTAGAGCTCATGGGCATATCATGCACACAATAATCATGGCAAAAATGACAAATATCTAAATGGAGTAGCAGATCTGACAAATATCTCAAGTAGCATTCTTCTAACAGCATTTCGGGCGTCAAGATGAACTCAAATGAAAATGATGCAATGAGATGAAATGACGTACTCTCTGAGATGAACATTTTGATATTCTATATGCCCAAAACGGAGGTACGGATGCGGAGTTACGGCATGATGAACAACGCAAAATAATTAGGGTTAGGAGGGGAAAGTCAATCGAGTGGATCTCCTCAAATCTAGATCTGCACGCTTCCCGAGGTGGTCGCCAGAGAACACTGTAGATGCCGACGAACTCGCCGGAGAGGAGGGGCCGGCCGGAGGACTTGCCGGAGTTGGGGAGGAGCGGCCGGAGCGGCGCTCCGCGGCGATGGGCGGGGCGGCTGGCGAGCTTGCGGCGGCGCGGCGATGACCCGCGGCACCGGCCGGCGAGGAGGTTGGCGCTGGCGGGGAGCCTGTCACGGCGGAGCGGCGAGCATCGCGGCGGCGTCGGGCGCCGGACACGGGGAAGGAGGCGGCGGGGCGGACGGGTGCGGGCGGCGGCGGTTTCGGGCTTGCGAGGGCCCGACGTGGGCCTGGCGGGCCGAGGGC